>NC_056732.1:1761685260-1761701385 GCF_019279795.1 Protopterus annectens
TGCAGAGGTCCTTAACTATAACCTGCCCAAGCAACAAGGACCTCTGAACCTGAAATGCAAACAAACACCAATCACAACCAAAGTGTCACATAGCTCACAACACCAGTGTGCCACCCAGCAACAGCCCTAAGGCAAGACAATGTACCCAACACTTTAGTCATAGATGACTCTATAGTCAGGCACACTGATGTCCCACTCACCAGGCTGAAGAAGGAGAAAATTACAATGAGCTGCCTGTTGGGTGCCATGTTCGCCACATAACTCATGCACTCAAGTCACTCCACAACAAGTACAAATATGACTCTGTTATTGTCCATGTTGGAGTGAATGACTTGAGATGTACCTCCCTGGACTACATGAAAAGAGACATGGAAGAGCTCTTGGATCATGTGGCCCAGGCAGGTATGACCCTAGCCCTGAATAGCATCCTGCCTTCACCCAGAATGATACCACAATATAAGGACAAAATGATTGACTTCAACAATTGGCTAAGCTTCTGGTGTCATTCAAAGGGGATCCAGTATCTGTCTGCCTGGGACGACATGATTGACAGACCACGATGCTTTGCCAGAGGTGGTCTGCACCTGTCACCCCTGGGATTCAGGTTACTGGCAAAAGGCTCTTTCCACCCCTATAGTGCCTTTTTTAGGCAAAGTTCAAAGGACAAAACCACCACTGTAACAGGTACAAGCATGCAAAATCTGAAGGTAATGCTACTCAGTGCTAGAAGTCTAAGCCTCAAAATGCACTCCCTCGAGGCACTCCTAAAAATGGAGAACATCGATATCTGTGCAGTAACTGAGACCTGGTTCAAGGCTCCAGAGAGCACCCCTGTAATACCAGGCTACAACTCTTACCACACTTTTCGGCCACCAAACCAGGATCGAAACACTAAAGGTGTTCACACCACTAGGTTAGTTGCCCAATACAATGCATCTGAAATTCTCCAGGTGCAACTAACACTAGGTAAGACTGCAATCCAAATTGTAGTTTGCTACAGATCCCCCACCATGCCCCAAGATTCTCAATACACCTTTCTAAACATACTGGAAAATATTAATATACAACCAAACACCCTAATACTGGGTGGTTTCAACTACCCTGCCATTAACTGGGAAAACTACTCGTGTACCAGCACCTTTTCCCAATGGTTCTTGGAATTCATAAATTCCAATGCCCTGGATCAACTAATCCATAGTCCCACCAGGGGCTCCAATATCCTAGACCTTGTCATTACCAACATGGGACATCGATGCTCCACACCTATGGTCACCCCCTTGTTGGTCAGGTCAGAACATAAGCTAATCACCCTTAACATCCACATCCCATCCCCACCCCCCAGTAAGGAAACCTCAATAAAAAACTTCTCCAAAGCCAACGTCATGCTACTCAAGTCAGAAGTTACAAACTTCATGACACCCAAGCAGATGGGAACTGAAAGTTTGACTGCTGAGTCCTACACTAAGGCATTGTACGAGCACATCCACTCATGAATGAATCATGCCATCCCAAATAGAACCAAGATGCTCTCCTCCAAAATAAGGAAGCCAATCTGGTGGTCTCCTGCCATAAACAAACTTTACTAGAAAAGAAAGAAACTGTTGCAGAAAAAAAGGAAAATCCCAGGATGCAAAAAACTCCCTTACCAGCCTCAGTAAGAAGCTGAGATCCCTCATAAAATCCTCCAAAGTTAGTTACGAAAATAAAATTGCCAAAGATTTCAAAGACAACCACAAGGCATTCTATAGTTATGTCAAGAATCTAAATGGCAATGCTCAGTTATGCTCTGAGCTACAACATAATGGCATTAAATATACTGTTCCCAAGGATATTGTCAATATCCTGGCAGATCGATTCAGTCCCAGCATCACCCCCCTCTTACCCTCTAAATGGTCCATCTCACCCCCTAAATGGTCCATCTCAATACCGGAAGATTGCCAAATTCCGGTAATAATGGCCATACAGGTAAAAAACGCACCCTCCAAAGCTAAGAATACAGCATCCATGGGACCAGATGACATCCCGGGCTGTGTACTACATGAACTATAAAATGAACTGGTACCTCACCTAAGTGTCATGTTTAATCATACCCTCACCTCAAGCATCATGCCCACTGAATGGCGCACAGCTACAGTTATCCCACTCCTCAAGGGGGGATCCACCTTGCATCCCAGGAACTACCACCCCATCAGTCTGATGAGCCTGATCTGCAAGGCCATGCAATGTATTATCATAGAACTTATAAACAAAGACATTGGCAACCTTAAAACACTGGACCCCACCCATTTTGGGTTTATAAAGGGCCGATCTTGTCTCCTGAACCTGATTGACTTCTTCGAATCAGTCTCCAGATTTGTGGACGAGGGTAAGGCAGTCCACACAGCCTATCTGGACCTTGCCAAGGCCTTTGACACCATCCCGCACTCTGGAATCATAGATAAACTTACTAAGCTGGGCATTAATCCCTATGTCACTTGATGGGTTGCAACTGGCTTACTGACAGAACCTACACTGTAAAAGTAGCTGACTCCAAATCCAGCTCCAGACAAGTGACAAGTGGAGTACCTTAGGGTTCAGTCCTGGGACCTCTCTTGTTTGGCATCTACTTCTCTGAAGTACAGGCCAACACTAAGGGACTCTGGCTAACAAAGTTCGCAGATGACTGCAAACTGGGAGCCATTATTGAATCTCCAAATAATGTCAATACTCTACAAAAGGGCCTTACAGAAACAGATGCCTGGTGCCAGAGCCATGGGCTCAAGCTCAATGCAAGAAATGTATATTTATCCCCTTTGGGAAAAAACATGTACCCGTGAATTACCACATACGTGGCAGTACACTAAACACCAAAAGTATGATAAGAGACTTAGGGACACAGGTGGACAGTGGTCTCACCTTCAATAACCACATCACCACAACAGTCAGGAAATCCAACTATGTGGCACATCTCATCACTAAGGGCTTTTCATCCAGAAAAAAAGGAGGTCATTGTCCCACTGTACTCATCCATCATTAGACCCATTATAGAATACAACACCCCATTTGGTAAGTACCTGTCAAGACATCTGCCACAACTGGAAAGGCCGCAGAAATACCTCACTAAAAGAATCACAGGCCTAAAGCAGATGCCCTATGCTGACCTCCTTAAAAAACTCCAGCTATACTCTGTCGCATATCGTCTACTCTGAGGTGATCTCTGCTTAACATACAAGGCCATGTCAAACCCAGAGCTGTTGGACATGTTACACTTAAAGAAATCCCAATCCTTCAGAGCCACATGCTCCAGGGATCTAAACCTTGTCATAACAATAAACAAAACATGCTGAAGGGATAGGTTCCTGACCCAGAGACTCCCCAGACTCTGGAATAGACTGCCCATACATGTCAAGCAGAGCACCTCTTTGGCCCTCTTCAAAAGGAGCCTTGATGATTGGATGAGAGAAAGGAAATTCATCCCAGGGATCATGTCAGTCACCCTGCTAGACAGGGGTACAGGGAAGTAAATAGTGTGGGAAGAAATAGCCAGGGAATTTTTCTGGCTAGGCTTGTATAGGCCTTAGGGCCGATAGCCTAGTACCAACCTATGAACCTATGAATGCTATAATGTGATCTGTTAGTTAGGTAAACATTCTAATCCTAGACATGGTAACTGTGTGCGTGTGTTTGTTTATGTAGAAATCAATGTTTTTGAGGCCATTCACCCTGCCTACAATTTCAAATGCCCTACTTTGTCAGGGTTGCTGATTTCATTCACTTTGAAATACACCTTTGTGGAAGGAGTAGCCCAGTGATCTCTGTAGTGTGTCCTATAACTGTGTAATGCTGTAGTTCATAGTTTCATAGGTTCGTACTAGGCTATCTGCCCTAGGGCATTTATAAGCCTAGCCAGAGTGTATGTGGCTTACACCACCCCTTAGGATGAGAACACTACGCCCTTTTAGGGTTTAGTTTACTGTGCCTCTGTCTAGTAGTGACACAGAGATGACCCCCGGGGTAAACCTATGATCTCCCATCCACTCGTCGAGATTTCTCTTGAATAGAGTCAGTGAGGGGCTCTGCCTAACATGGACTGGGATTCTGTTCCAGAGTGTAGGGAGCCTCTGGGTTATGAATCTGTCCCTCCAGCACGTTCGATTTATTTCTGTGTTGAGGTTTAAGTCACTTGTTCTCGTGGCTCTGATGGATTTGGATTTTCTGAGGTGGAGCATGTCCATTAATTCAGGATTGGACATGGCCTTGTATGTCATGCACAGATCACCTCTGAGTAGGCGGTATGCGACTGAATAGAGCTGGAGTTTTTTCAGTCAGGCAGCATATGACATATGTTTAAGACCCTTTATCCTCTTGGTGAGGAACTTTTGGGGTCTTTCCAACTGCTGCAGGTGTCGGGTGAGATACATCCCAAATGGGGCATTGTACTCAATCATTGGCCTGATAAGAGAAGAGTACAGGGGCACAATGACCTCTCTTGATCTAGATGTGAAACCCTTCATGATAAGGTGGGCAATATAGAAGGTCTTCCTAACCACTTTGGCAATGTGAGTGTCAAATGAGAGGTTACTGTCAACCTGGGTCCCTAGGTCCCTGATTACCTCTTCCGTATTTAATGGATTACCGCCTATGTGGTAATTTGTCGGTACCTTGTTTTTCCCAAAGGGTATGACTATACATTTTTTGGCGTTCAGCTTAAGGCAATGGCTCTGGCACCAATTATCCATTTCTATGAGGCCTCTCTGAAGGATGTTTGTGTCCGCTGGAGTATCAATTATGGCTTCAGTTTGCAGTCATCTGCGAACTTTGTCAGCCACAATCCTCCTATGTTTGCCTGTACCTCGGAAAAATAAATGCCGAACTAGAGGGGTCCCAGGACTGAGCCCTGTGGGACACCGCTTGTGACTGGCTTAGAGTCTGACATAGCTCCAGCAACTCTGACCCTGTGGGTTCTGTCCTTGAGCCAGTTTGCAACCCATCTTGTAACATATGGGTTTACATTTAAGCTGGTGAGTTTGTCTATGATGCCCGAGTGGGGTATTGTGTCAAAGGCTTTTGCAAGGTCAAGGTAGGCTGTGTGAACTGCCTTACCCTCATCAATGGCTTTAGTGACTGTTTCAAAAAGTCGCACTAAGTTCAAAAGGCAGGATCTGCCCTTGACAAAGCCAAATTGGGTAGGATCCAATGTCTGTAGGTCCCCAATGTCTTTGTTTATGAGTTCCATAATGATCCTCTCCATAGCTTTGCAGACCAGGCTCGCTGCTTATGGGGTAATTTCCAGGGTCCAGAAGCACCGCCTTTGTGAAGTGGGACCACTGTTGCCGTACGCCACTCTTTGGGTAATGTGATCCTGTAGTAAGGCTAAGATTAAACAGCAGCCTTATGTGTGGGTTTAGTTCCTCTTGAAGTTCATGTAGCACACAGCCGGGACACCATCCGTCCCATTGATGCTGTGTTTTTAGCTTTAGAGAGGGTGGCTCTCACCTGGGCATCTGAGATGTTAGGGAGGCTATACTCTGCTGGGATAGTTATTTCTCCTTTTGGGGAGGAGGGGGGAGGAGAAATTTGCACTGAACCTGTCTGCCAGAATGTTGGCAATGTCAGTGGGTTCAGTCTATTTTGTGTCATTTTGGACTAACTCTGAGCATATCTGGGAGTTTCCACCCAGGTTTCTAACATAGCTAAAGAAGACCTTGTGATTGTCTTTTGTGTCTTTTGTGATTTTTCTCTCAAAGTTGGCCTTGGATGATTTTATGAGTGATCGTAGTTTTTTGCTAGTACTGATCAGAGATGCCTTCCCTTTCAGGGATTTTGCTCTGTCATGTAGTAGCTTCCTCCTCCTGTTGTAAAGTTTGTTTATGGCTGGGGTCCACCAGACCGGGCACCTGCCTTTGGGGGAATGGGTCTTGGTTTTATTTGGGATTGCATGATCCATGCATTCTTGAAGGTGCCCATAGAAGGCATTTGCAAAGGATTCAGCAGTGTGGGTTGTGGTTTCCACTGGCCCAGGGGCCTTGAAAGATACCACTTCAGTCTTAAGAAGTGTGAAGTTAGCTTTTGAGAAGTTCTTCACTGTGGTCTTTTGGGGAGGGGGTGGGGGCGGGATGTGGAATTCCAGTGAGATTAATTTATGGTCTGATCTTACCAAAGAGGGATGTACTTCGTGTGGAGCATTTTGTCCCCATGTTTGTGATGATCAGGTCTAGTATATTGTCTCCTCTTGTGGAATGGTGACTAGTTGTTCCATTGCATTTGAGTTTATGAATTCTAGGAACCTTTGGGCTAGGTGTTGGGGCTTGAGTAATGTTCCCAGTCTATGTTTGGGTAGTTGAAGTCTCCCAAAATGATGGTATTTGGAGAGACATTCATACTCTCCAGTGTCTTCAGGAAGGCTGTGTGGGGTTCCTGAGTTTGAGAGGGTGGTCTGTAGCATGCTACAAACTGTAAGGCAGTTTTGCCTATGGTTAGTTGCACCTGGATAGTCTCCGATGCTTCGTGCATTGCCACTAACCTGGAGGTGTGGGTATCTTTGATGAATATGGATACTCTTCTTTTTGTGGTTCGGTCCATGTTTTGGGGCCGGAAAGAATGATATGAGGTAAAACCTGATAGTGCTGGGGTGCTCTCAGGAGCCTTGAACCAGGTTTCAGTCACTGCACAGACATCGATGTTCTCCATACTGAGGAGGGCTTCGAGGGCATGCATCTTGAGGTTTAGACTTCTGGCATTGAGCAGCATTACCCTTAGTTTTTTCCACTTGTGTTTCTAGGGAGGTAGGTTTGTCATTTGAGCCTTGCCTAAAAGGCACTATGGGGTGGCAAGAGCCTTGGCCAATATCCGGAAGCCCAGGGTGACAGGTGCAAGCCATCCCTTGCGGCAGCGTGGCTTCTCAAGCATGTCATCCCAAGCAGGCAGACACTGGATCCCCTTAGAATGACACCAGTAATTAAGCCAATTGTTAAAACTGATCAATTTGTCTTTGTACTGTGGCATCATTCTTGGTGAGGGTAAAATGCTGCTCAGGGTCAGGGTCATACCGGCCTGGGCTACATAATCAGAGAGCTCCTCTATGTATCTTTTCATGTAGTCCAGGGAGGTACGTCTCAGGTCGTTCACACCGGCATGTACAATGACTGAGTCATATTTGTACTTGCTGTGGAGTGACCTGAGTGCTTGTGTTATGTGGCGGATTCTAGCTCCCGACAGGCAGCTTACTGTGACCCTCTCCTTGTTCAGTCTGGTGAGCGGGACGTCAGTGTGCCTAACTATGGAGTCACCTATTACAAGTGTGTCTGGCATGTTGTTTGGCCTTAAGGACTGTGACTGTTTAGCACACTGACTTTGTGAACTATGTGTTGCATGTGCTATGTCTTGAGGTGTTGGTTGCTTGGGTGTCTGCTTTGGAGGCCTCTGTTGTTTTGGTAGATTTTTAATCAATGCCTCCGAGTATGTTTTTGTGTGTTTATGTGTTTGGTTTGCAGTTGTGATAGTTCTCCAACAGACCATCACCTCATATTAAACCCAAAAAAAACCCAACTACTCCTCTTTCATCCAACTAACCCTACACCTATCACTCAATTTACTATCCAATCCAATAACGGAACTACTATCTCTCCTACCACAAATACTAAACTACTAGGAGTAATTATAGATAATAAACTCCGATTTGACACCCACATTAACCAAACTATTAAGACAGTAAACAAAAAACTAGGGTCTTTATATAGATTAAAAACCTTCCTAACTCCAGCAGCTAGACTAGCCACTGCCCGTCACACCTGCTATCCACACTACTATATGCCTCCCCCATCCTCTAACCTTAATAAATCAGACCTAAATCGTCTCTCCACTTGTTATAACCACATTGCCAGATTCATCACTGCCCTGCCCTACAGAACACACCATTGTATTAACCTAAAAAACTTGACTGGCTAGAACTCCAATCTTCTCCAAAAATATCAACTTGCAGAAGCCTTTAAAATCTTAAAACACCCAGAGAACACTCCTGCTCTAAAAACATACTAACCCCCTACACCAACCTTAGTTCTCTACGCTCATCTGACAAACTCCTAATACAAACAAGCAAGGCCCACAACATAGGTGGGGACAGACTGTACTCTAATGTCATCGGAAAGGTGTGGAACTCTCTCCCAAATAAATTAACGTTTTCACCATCACTAGCTCTATTCAAAAAAGGGCTAGAAATCCACCTTTAAATCACATTGGATATGTCCTTGTATGAACCCGACTAAGATTACCATGAGAAATTCTGCACAGATATGGGCAATTTTTGACTAGGAAGGATTTAGTCGACTAAGGGTCTACTAACCTGTATATAATGAAAGTAATCAAATGTAACTTCTATTGCTGCACTGTTATCTCTCTATGTACATGTTTCCTGTCCTTTGGCTTGCTGTCTTCTGTCTTTTATTATATGTCATTTTAAACCTGTTGGAGCTTTTCTCCCCGGGACTCCGCTGAAAATGGACATGTATCCAGTCGGACTATCCTGGTCAACAAATGTAAAATAAATAAAAATAAAAAATAAAATTCTATGTGAGACTGGATTTGTGGTGTGCGTGGTTACCTTCTCCTCCTGAATGGTCTTGCCAGTACTGAATTAAGAGAGCTCAGCCTCCAGTTTGGCTATATAGTTGCATCTCTCGCATATATTTGTATTTGTTGGGAGGAGGAGAGGGTTGTCTGTGTACATGAGGCAATTGTAACATTGCCTCAAGATTCCCAGATTCACCAGCTGAACAGGAGAGGACGCCAGCAACTGACCCTTCGACATGCTAGAAATAGTGCAAAAGATTGCTGTGTAACTGAGTCAGAAAGGACCTATAGGGAAATGGGTACTCAACAGAATTTAGGTGAATGAAGTACTTTCGTTTTTTTAAGAGTGCTTTACCTGTATACAAAATGCTTTAGGAGCAAGTGCTGAGCTTTTCAGATAGACTAGTTAAGTCTGTGTTCTGTTCCCAGACATGACAACTTAGAACTTTGTGTGCGTGTTTGTCTGTGTAAGGATTAATGCTTTTAAGGCCATTCACACTATTTACAATTTCAAATGCCCTACTTTGGCAGGGCTGCTGATGTCATTTACTTTGAAATACACCTTTGGTGAAGGAATAGCCCAGTAAGCTCCTTGACACATCCTATAACTGTGGAATGCTGTAATGTGATATATTACATAGGTAGGAGTTCTATTCCCAAACATGGCAAGTGTAGAACTTTGTGTGTGTTTGTCTGTGTAGGAATCAGTGCTTTTGAGGCCATTCACACTCCCTACAATTTCAAGTGCCCTACTTTGGCAGGGCTGCTGATGTCATTCACTTTGAAATATACCTTTGGGGAAGGAGTACTTGTGTGTAGTAGTGTGTCTCTGCTCAAAAGTGGCACATGAAAATAACTTTCTTGGGTGGCATAAGCCATGGAACCTTGTTGGCTAGGCTTACATAGGCCCTTGAGCCGATAGCCTAGTACCTACCTATGAACCTATGAATAGCCCATTAAGTTCTGTGGTGCATCCTATTACTGTGTAGTGCAGTAGTGTGATGCATTAGGTAGGAGTTCCATTCCCAAACATGGCAACTGTAGAACTTTGTGTGTCTGTTTGTCTGTGTAGGGATCAATGCTTTTGAGGCCATTCACACTCCCTACAATTTCAAATGGTCTACTTTGGCAGGGCTGCTGATGTCATTCACTTTGAAATACACCTTTGGGGAAGAAGTAGCACAGTAAGCTTCATGGCATGTCCTATGACTGCATAATGCTGTAGTGTGATATACTAGTTAGGTAGGAGATCCCTTCCCAGACATGGCATTTGTAGAACTTTGTGTGTCTGTGTGTTTATCTATGTAGGGATCAATACTTTTGAGGGCATTCACACTCACTACAAGTTCAAATGCCCTACTTTGGCAGGGCCGCTGATGTCATTAACTTTGAAATACACCTTTGGGGAAGGAGTAACCCAGTAAGCTTCGTGACATGTGCTATAACTGCGTAATGCTGTAGTGTGATATATTAGTTAGTATTTGAGTTCTAATCTCAGACAGGGCAACTGTAAAAGTTTGTGTGTTTGTCTGTGTAGGGATCAATGCTTTTAAGACCATTCACAGTCAGTACATTGTCCATTGCCCTTCTTTGACAAGCCTGTTGATGTCATTCACTTTGAAATACACCTTTGGGGAAGGACTAGCCCAGTAAGCTCCATGGTTCATGTTATAGGTGTGTAATACTGTAGTGTGATGTACTAGTTAGGCTGGAGTTCTATTCCCAGACATGGTAACTGTGAGACTTGGTGTTTGCCTGTGTGGGTATTGGTTATATGTATCCTGTGCAGAGGTAGCTGTTAGTGTGCAATAACAGGACCCATTGTGGAGTGGGTTTTGCAGATTTCTTATATGGTGGGCCTATTATATGTCACACTGTCCACCTTGCAATGATAACAGATGTTAAACAGCAGAGAGGCTGGGGTAGACAATCCATACCCATGCATGTGATATCATGGCTTGGGGAGCACTATAGGCTACCCGTGTATTACCCAGAGAACACTCCCCACCCATGTCTCATACACAATCACACTCAGCTAGGCAACAACCACTATGTTGGTAGTTCCCTGCATATTGCCCACAGATAGCAACCATGGTGTGATTGCAGTGGGCTACAGAGGACATGGCACCCTGTCCCATCCCTACAATAGGCAAATCATTGCATACAGTGCTCCTTCACTATGTTCCCCACTAGATGCCTGCAACAACTTTTGAGCCAGCAAATGTAAGTCAAAAAGGACATACCATGTCTTATCCACATGCCCTGTATGGACAAATGTCACTGACATGAGGGAATACCTGCATCATGCTGTCAATGTAGGTGCAGGGACAACCTGGTATTCATTGCCAGTTCTCACTACATGAGGTCACTAAAAAAATCAATAAAAACAAAATGAAAACTCCAGCAAAGCTAGAACTTCCACTCAGTGACCTCCCAAACCTCTTGTATAAGAGGCACATGGGATATATGCAAATGATCCTTATGAACATCAGGTGTTTTGGCTAATTGACGAATCTGAATGCCCATGACTTGTTTCGTCATTTTACTGGACAATTTCAGGCCAAGAAAGCCAAACCCCACTAGCTGTGGATATGCATATCCCTTTATTCCTACAATACATTGTCTCAGAGCCCAGCTGGGTGACTGAACCTCTTTCCAAATATCTTCTTCTTCTTCTTCTTTTGGCTGCTCCCGTTAGGGGTCACCACAGCAGATCAACAGTTTCCATTTCTTCCTGTCCTCTGCATCTTGTTCTGTCACACCAACCACCTGCATGTCCTCTCTCACCACATCCATAAACCTTATTTTAGGCCTTCCTCTTTTCCTGTTACCTGGCAGCTTCATCCTTAGCATCTTTTTCCCAATATACTCTGCATCCCTCCTCAGCACATGTCCAAACCAATGTAATCTTGCCTCTCTGGCTTTGTCTCCAAACCTTCCAACCTGGGCTGACCCTCTAATATACTTATTCCTAATCCTGTCCATCCTCATCACACCCAGCGCAAATCTTAACATCTTCAACTCTGCCATGTCAAACTCTGACTCCTGCATTTTTGTCAAGGCCACTGTCACCAACCTGTATAACATAGCTGGTGTCACTACCCTCTTCTAGACGTTCCCTTTCACTCTTACTGGTACTCATCCTGTCTCCAAATATGTTGAACTAAAACTTAAACCTGTACTTAGTGTGTATCTATCAATTTTAAAAGATACTGAACATTTTCTATCTAGTTTATACTCCTCTACAAATTGTGTTGTACCTGATAATGTTTTTTTGACAACCTTGGATGTGAAAACTCTGTTCAATGTTATACCTAATGAAGTGGGTATTGATGCTGTCAGGTTGTTTATTTCTCATCAAGGCCATTTCTCGCATAACATGATTACTGTTATTTGTACTTTGCTAGATTTGATTCTATGTAATAACTGTTTTGTGTTTGAAGGTCAGTATTATCTGCAGCAAACAGGAGTAGCCATGGGCACACCTGTACCAATAGCTATGCCAATTTGGCTATGGTGCAGTGGGAGAATGAGCATGTTTATACTGATAATCCCTATAGACCCTTTATCAAGTGCTACACTAGATTTGTTGATGGTATTTTTCTCTAGTGGCGAGGTAGTGAGGAAGAACTTTTGAATTTTTTCAGATATCTTGAAAGTACCACAGACTATCTAGGGTTTAGTCTAAATTACTCTTCTACATCTATTGACTTCTTAGATGTTACTGTATTAAGAAATACTGAAGGCACCCTTGAGACGCAGCTCTACAGGAAACACTGTAGGAGGAGTAGTTTACTCCATCGGGCTTGTATGCATGCTTCACATACTTTTTCTAACATTCTTAATGGCCAAGGTTTAAGAGCCTCTAGGCTATGTACCAATGATGTGGCTTTTCAGGAGACTATATATAAAATGGGTGAAGGCTTTAATGTTAGAGGGTACTCACAAACCTCAATAAATAACTCCAGGATGACTGCTTCATCGAATCAATGCACTAGAGGTGCTTCCTATTTTTCTTCAAATAATAACTCTACGAATAATAGACAGGTTGGTAACATAGGTTGCTCTCCAAGGATATTTTTTAAATATTCTAATAATATACTACATTACTGTAATGTTATTAGAAAAAAATGGCCTGGTCTTTTAGCAGATGAAAATATAAGACGGGTGGTTGGAGATTAGCCCTCCTTTACATTCAGGAATAACATGTCACGTAAAAAGCTTTTATGTTATGGCCCAAGGTCTGTATATCCCACACCCTCAGGGAAGGTTGGTACCCTTCCCTGTTATAATTGTAAAGCTTGCTCTGCTATTTCTCCAGATCCCTGTTTTACACACCCTGTCACCGGACGTGTTTTTACACCTAGATTTGTGGCAACATATAGGAGCAGGAACTTGATTTATCTTGCTGCATGCTGTTCCTGTAATGATTTTTACATTGGTAAAAGTCACACACGAGCTGAGGGAAAGAATTCTTGAGCATTTCGGAAACATACACAATCAGGTTATATCTAATGCCCTAGCCAATCATGCCTTATCTTATCCAGGCCATAGTACCTTTTTGTTTAGGGTTCTGCAATTGCTGCATCCCAGCAGAAGAAGAGGTGATTTTAACAACACTGTTGAATTGTGTGAAATAAAGTGGATTATCTCTATGAGGGCTTATGAACCTCCAGAACCTTAACAGTGGCACTTCCCTTAAGTCTGCCTTATAAGGCAGAAGATGATTTTTGTTTTTTAATTGGTTTAGTTTTAATTGTTTCTTACTGATTGGCTAAGTACTTTTTTAAAAATGTGGTTTTTAGTTTCATTTTGTATTTGGTCTGATGAAGTGGTAACCCCGTAAAAGTGCTAACCTTTTTCCAATAAACTGTTTGCTGTTTTACATATCTTCTGGACATTTATTTGGATGGACCGTGGTGGTTTGAATCAATTATACTTATTTCTGGATTTGCTGCTTTGTTTTGTGAGTCTCATTTAGCAGTTGGGATAGCTTATATATATATATATATATATATATATATATATATATATATATATATATTTTTTTTTTTTTTTTCAGGGTTATGTCTGCCACAGTTCCTGACCCTGACTGTGTGCAGATACAGCCATTTGTAGCATCATGTGGATCCCTGCTGCAGTGCACTTTTGTAGCATGATGACACCCCCTCCCCACCTTCAGCCTTTTTGCAGATGCGTGACAACTATGGCCTACACATATGTGTTAGCTTGCAGTGTCCCAAACTTTGAACACCATGTGTAGCAGCCAAGTCCCAGGTAATGAATGGCAAACATACAGGTGTACACTGGCACTGTCAAGGTACAGATGGGGATGGTGGGCCTGAGGTGGGGTGAAGTGTTGGTTGTGCAGCACATGTATCTTACTTGATACTGTTTGCAGGTTTCCAACGTGGTCTTGCTACACCAGTACACATCGCAATACATGCCTTTTGGGGACCTTTCCTGTTATGCGTACGCTACCTGTAGAGAGGCCTGGCTGATGTTTGCTGTGGTACAACTGTCACATCTGATTACCCTGACCCATTAGCCACACGTAAGCAGAGCCTAGGCAATTGCTGATATGGGTACTGTACAGCTAGTACTTGCTAGACATCCCTACAACTCCCTCAGTGTTGTGGCATGTTACTCGGCAGCCTGCATGACCTGTTTGCTACATGTGACATCATCTGTCTTGGATGGCCATCTGTTTATTACATAGGTTCATAGGTAGGTACTAGGCTATTGGCCCTAGGGCCTATATAAGCCTAGCCAAATCGTACCCTGGCTTTTGCCACCCAAGAAAATGATTTTCCTGTGCCCCTGTCAAGCAGAGCTACAGAAGTGATCCCCGGGGTGAATTTCCTATCTCCCATCCAATCATCAAGATTTTTCATGAAGAGTGCTAATGCGGAGCTTTGTTTGATATAGAGAGGTAGTTTGTTCCAGAGTATGGAAGTCTCTGAGACAGGACTCTATCCCTCCAGCATGTTCTGTTTATTGTGGTGACAAGGTTTAGGTCCCTAGAGCATGTAGCTCAGAGGGATTGAGAATTCTTTATGTGCAGCATGTCCAACAGCTCTGGGTTTGACATAGCTTTGTATGTTAGGCAGAGATCACCTCTGAGTAGGCGATAAGCAACAGAGTAAAGCTGGACTTTTTTGAGACGGTCTGCGTAGGTCATCTGTTTGAGGCCGGTAATCCTCTTTGTGAGGTATTTCTGTGGCCTTTCCAGTTGTTGTAGATGTCTTGTGAGGTACATACGAAAAGGGGCGCTGTACTCTATAATGGGTCTAATGAGTAATGAGTAGAGAGGAACAATGACCTCTTTTTTCCTGGATGAGAGACCTTTTATGATGAGGTGTGCCATGTAGAAGGATTTCCTGACTGCTGTGGTGATGTGATTATCAAAGGGGAGACTATTGTCCATCTGTGTCCGAAGGTCTCATCACACATTCAGTGTTAAGTAGACTACCGCCTATGTGGTAGTTCATGGGTACATGTCAATGCACTTTTTGGCATTGAGCTTGAGGCCATGGCTTTGACACCAGGCATCTGCCTCAGTAAGGCCCTTTTGTAGGATGTCCACATCGTTAGGAGATTTGATTATGGCTCCTAGTTTGCAGTCATCTGCAAAATTTCTTAGCCAAAGACGTTCTGTGTTAGCCTGTACTTCAGAGAAGTAGATACCAAACAGGAGAGGACCTAGGACTGAACCCTGTGGTACTCCACTTGTCACTGGTCTGAAGTTGGATTTAGAGTCTGCTACTTTCACAGTGTGGGTTCGGTCAGTGAACCAGTTGGCAACCCATCTTGTGACATAGGGATTTATACCTAGTTTAGTGAGTTTGTCTATAATTCCAGAGTGGGGGATGGTATCAAAAGCCTTGGCGAGATCTAGATAGGCTGTGTGTACCACCTTATCCTCATCTACAGCTTTGGTGACCGCTTCAAAGAAGTCTATAAAGTTTAGGAGACATGATCTGCCTTTTACCAACCTGAACTGGGTAGGGTCCAGAGTTTGGAGATTACCAATGTCATTGTTTATAAGTTCTATGATGATACACTCCATAGCCTTGCAGACCAGGCTCATCAGGCTAATTGGGAGGTAGTTCCCAGGGTCCGTGGTGGCTCCCCCTTTGTGGAGCGGGATAACTGTTGCTGTGCGCCATTCAGCGGGCAAAAAGCCTGAGGTGAGGCTATGATTGAACATGGTACTTAGGTGGGTTGCCAGTCCATTCTGTAGTTCATGTAGAACTCAGCCTGGGATGTTGTCAGGTCCCATGGATGCTGTCTTCTTGGCTTTGGAGAGTGTGTTTTTTACCTGTGCAGCCATGATTACAGGTACTTTGCATTCTTTCGGTATAGAGATGTGCCCTTTAGGGGATGAGAGAGGGTAAGTTAACACTGAACTTATCTGCCAGAATGTTGGCAATATCAGTTGGTTCTGTATATTTAGTGCCATTGTGCTGTAACTCAGAGCAGATCTGAGTGTTGCCATTGAGATTCTTGACATAGCTATAGAATGCTTTGTGGCTGTCTTTAGAATCAGTGGGGATTTTGTTTTCGTAACTAGCTTTG
>NC_056732.1:1761701885-1761734009 GCF_019279795.1 Protopterus annectens
ATAAAAAAAGGTCCCTTTAGGCTTATAAATGCCCTAGGGCAGATAGCCTAGTATGAACCTATGAACCCCTGAACCTATGACTAGGCAGGTTAATAGGTCTATAGTTCCTAGGGTCAGTGGAAGCACCACCATTGTGCAAGGAAATAATGGTGGCTTTTTCCTGTCAACTGGGATGAAACTGGTGGTTATACTATGATTCCAAAGAGCTCCCAATGGTGTTACTTATCCATGTTGGAGCCCATGTAGGACACAGACTGGGATGTTATCAAGTTCCATAGATGATGTGTTTTTGTCCTTAGAGAGTCCATTTATGACCTGCTCTTTACAGATACAGGGTAGGGGACAGGTGGTCAGGATGTCATGGGGTATGTGTGGTGGGGACAGGGGAGACAAGATTTCACAGACCCTGATGGTCAACAGGTTAGCTATGTCTACAGGCTCAGTATATGTGGTATCATTAATTATGAATTCAGCACAAATCTAGGCTTTCCCTTTTAGGTTACAGATGCAATTATAGAATGCTTTGTGGTTTTCCTTTGTGGAATAGGTTAATTTGGACCCATGCTTTGTTTTAAAGGACTTCACAACAACTCTTATTTGCTTGTTTAAGCTGAGGAGAGAGCGTTTCCAGTTTGGTGGGGGCTCCCTCCCTCCTACTCTTAGACAGCAATGTCTTCCTCTTATTGTAAAGCCTGTTAATAACAGTTGTCCAGCAGGCAGGTTTGCTCTGCCGTGAGGAGCTTGTTTTGTTCCTATCAGGTACAGCTGAGTCAATGCAGTTATACAGGTGTTAGTTTAAAGCATTGGTATAGAGCTTGGCATAGTTGCCAGTTCCATCTGAGCGAGGAGGTGCAGTGAAGTTATTTATACCATCAAATAGGTGATTATCATCTGGTTTGCTGATGTTTTTCAGTATATTTGCTGCAAGGGGGTGTGCCAGGTGTGATACTTACTTTGAATAAGACTGATTTATGGTCAGATCTCACCAGGGAAGACCTCATAGTGGGGGTGCTACAGTGGTCCCCCATATTGGTAAGCACCCAATCCAGTATGATGGCTCCACTTGGGGAGTCTACCAGCTAGTCCAGGGCAATGGAGTTAATGAAGTTGAGTAACCTTTGGGCAAGTGAGTTTAAGCACAAGTAATCTATCCAGTCGGTGGGTAGTTAAAGTCACCCAAAACTATGGTGTTCAGATTTATTTTGATAGACTCAAGTAGATCCAAATAAGCAGACCCATCATCCTGATTCATGGAGGAGCTCCTGTAGTTACAATGACTTGAATAGGTGGCCTACAAACAGTCAATAGCACCTGAAGTGTCTCCAGGGAATCATGCTGTTTAACCAAGCTGGATGTGTATACATCCTTAATGAATATTTATACGCCGCATCTATTAGATTGCGCACTTTCAGTTTGAGGCCTGAACGTGTGAAAGGAGATATAGCCTGGTATGGCTGTGGTGCTCTTCACAGCCTTGAACCATGTATCTGTGACTGCACAAATGTCTATGTCTTCCAAGGTGAGGACAGCTTCCAGTGGGTGCAGTTTTGTGTTGACACTGCTAGGATTTAGCAGCATAACCTTGAGGTTGTTTGTAGATGGGGTTTTTACATTGGAAATTTTGTCCTTGAGACACTGCCTAAAAAGGACACAATGAGGTGGCAAGAGCCTTGGCCAGTAGCCAAAACTCTGGGGGTGACAGATGAAGACCATCTCTGGCAAAGCATCACTGAGGTCTGTTGAGCATGTCATCCCAGTCTGACAGATAGTGGATCCCCTTAGAATGACACCAGATTCTAAGCCAATTATTGAAGTCAATCATTTTCTGTTTGTATTGAGGCAACATCCTAGGTGAAGGTAAAATGCAGCTGAAGGCCAAGGGATTGTGCTATCCCAAAGAAAACCAAGACTCACTCCTCCAAAAACAGGAGACCTGTCTGGTGGACCCCGGCCATAAATAAGCTATACAACAGAAGGAGGAAGCTACTACATGACAGAGCAAAATCCCAAAAAGGGAAGGCATCTCTGATCAGTATTAGCAAGAAACTTTGATCCCTCATAAAATCATCAAAGGCCAGTTTCGAAAGAATAATTGCCCTAGACACTAAAGATAATCACAAGGCCTTCTTTAGTTATGTCAGGAATATGGGTGAAAACTCCCAGATACACTCTGAATTGTTGAATAACGGCACAAAATATACCGAACCTACAGACATAGCCAACATCCTGGCTGTCAGATTCAGTGCAAACTTCTCCCCCCCTTCCCCCCCAAAGGAGCAAATGTCTATCCCAACTGAATGTAACCTCCCTGACATCACAGATGCACAGGTGAAAGCTGTCATCTCTAAAGCAAAAAACACAGCATCTATGGGACTGGACAGTGTCCCAGGCTGTGTCTTACATGAGCTCCAAGAAGAACTGAGCCCTCACATTAAGTCACTGTTCAAACTTAGCCTTACTACAGGATATGTACCCAAAGATTGGCATACAGCTACAGTGGTCCCACTCCACAAAGGTGGTGCCACAATGGACCCTGGGAACTATCGCCCCATAATCCTGACTAGTCTGGTCTGTAAAGCTATGGTGCGTATTATCATGGAACTCATAAACAAAGACATTGGGAGCCTCCAGACACTGGACCCTACCCAATTCGGTTTTGTTAAGGGCAGATCTTGCCTCTTAAACCGAGTTTATTTCTTTGAAACAGTTACCAAAGCCATAGATGAGAGCAAGGTAGTCCACACAGCCTACCTGGACCTCGCAAAATCCTTCGACACAATACCCCATTCAGGCATCATAAATAAGCTTACCAGCTTAAATATCAACCCCTATATCACAAGATGGGTCGCAAACTGGCTCAGAGATAGAACCCACATGGTCAGAATCGCAGGTGCCATGTCCAAATCCAAACCAGTTACAAGTGGCATCCCACAGGGCTCAGTTCTGAGACCTCTCTTGTTTGGTATATACTTCTCTGAGGTTCAGGCTAACACAGGGGGATTATGGCTGACAAAGTTCGCAGATGACTGCAAACTGGGGGCCATAATCAAATCTCCAGCTGATGCAAGCATCCCCCAAAAGGGTCTCACAGAGACGGATGCTTGGTGCCAGAGCCACAGCCTCAAGCTAAATGCTAAAAAGTGCATAGTCATCCCCTTTGAGAAAAGCAAGGTGCCCACAAATTACCACATAGGTCGTAATCCATTAAGTACGGAAGAAGTAATTAGAGATTTGGGGACTAACGTAGATAGTAATCTCTCCTTTGATAATCACGTTGCCAAAGTGGTTAGAAAGACCTTCTATATAGCCCACCTTATCATGAAAGTTCGCATCTAGATCAAGAGAGGTCATTGTGCCCCTCTACTCATCACTCATCAGGCCCATAATTGAATACAATGCCCCTTTTGGGATGTACCTTACCCGACACATGCAGCAACTGGAGAGACCCCAAAAGTACCTCACCAAGAGGATCATGGACTACAAACAGATGTCCTATGCAGCTCGACTAAAGAAACTCCAGCTCTACTCAGTTGCTTACCGCCTATTCAGAGGCGATCTATGCCTGACGTACAAAGCCATGTCAAACCCAGAATTAATGGACATGCTCCACCTCAAAAAATCCAAGCCCCTTAGAGCTACATGCTTCAGGGACTTAAACCTCAGCACAAAAATAAATAGGACATGCTGGAGGGACAGATTCATTTCCCAGAGGCTCCCCTCACTCTGGAATAGAATCCCAATTCATGTTAGACATAGCTCCTCGCTGACCCTCTTCAAGCTAAATCTGGACGCGTGGATGGGAAATCGCAAATTCACCCCTGGGATCTCTTCTGTGTCCCTGCTAGACAGAGGCACAGTACACTAATCTTAAAGGGTACCTTCTGTGACCTACTTTACAGAGGCACAGTAGGCTAATCTAATAGGGAGGTGGAAGCCAAATACACTCTGGTTAGGCTTATAAATGCCATAGGGCAGATAGCCTAGTATCTACCTATGAACCTATGAACCTAAGGGCATACCAGCCTGAGACACACAGCCTGAGAGCTCAGTCATGTCTCTCTTCATATAATCCAGAAAGGTACATCTCAAGTCATACACACCAACAGGAACTATGACTTAGTTATAACAGTACCTGTTGTTGACAGACTTGAGTACATGTGTG
Source organism: Protopterus annectens (assembly GCF_019279795.1). NCBI lineage: Eukaryota > Metazoa > Chordata > Ceratodontiformes > Protopteridae > Protopterus > Protopterus annectens. The sequence goes on from NC_056732.1 coordinate 1,761,706,048, forward strand.
ATGTGGTGTATCCTGGCACCTCACAGACAGTGGACCATGACCTTTTCCTTATGTGGTCTGGTGAAAGGGACATCAGTGTGTCTCATGATGTAATCACTTATGAGTAATATGTTTGATTTTGTGTTTTGCCTTAAGGGTTTGACTGATGAGATGTGGTGCATGAGCTATTATGTGTACTGTGTTCTGCAGAGATAGTATTGTGTGCAACCTGGGTGGCCTAATGGTTAAGGTCAAACGCCTTACAAACACAAGGTGCAGGGTTTGAGTCTCACAAGGGATAATTGGCTAGGCTTATCAATGGCTCGCAAGGGCAGTTAGCCTAGTACTAACCTATGAACCTATGTCCCCTGACATTGAACATTATATTGTGATGCAGCAGCTGTGCTCCTAATCACCATCAGGTCAGTACAATAGTCAAATCCTATGAACCTCACAACCCAAGGCATTCTTCTTCTGGGTTTTTCCCAGTAAGGGGTCACCAGAGCGGATCATCTGTCCACTCATGATTGGCAGTAGAGTTTTTACGGTGTTGAGTTGCCAGCCCGGCACCCAACCTTCCACAGAAGGCACTCACACACACACTCATGACTAGGGCCAATTTAGAGTGTTCAATCCACCTACAGCATGTCTTTGGGATGTGGGAGGAAACCGGAGCACCCGGAGGAAACCCACACGACCACAGGGAGGACATGCAGACTCCACACAGAAGGCACCCCAGCCAAGAATCAAACCGGAAAGCCTCTTGCTGTGAGGCAGCAACGCTAACTGCTGCACCACCATGGCCACCTCTCATAACCCAAGGCATAATACATGCAAAAGTCAAATGATTGGTCTGGTTGCTAATCAAGGCATCTATCTGGAAAAGGGTGCAACAAGCTTACGCAGCCTTGCATCATCTGGGACAAGTGTGTTTATCATCAAACAGCTTGTGGCCTTCTTCTTATCTTGAGCTTGGTGCTAACATTTTGCTTCTGGTGAGAGAAAAAGAATAGGAGCTTTGTATCCCAGTAGAGTGAGGGTGTGGTGAGATCAGCTGCAGTAGTAGTAGCCAGGCTGCAGCAATTCAGGTGACTCCCCTCTTTTCAGCATTCTTCACAAGGTAATTTTTTTGTTTTCAGTAAGCACTGCTTGATTAGTGTCTGACTGCAGAATAACTGCCTAAATACTCCATCCTTAACTTGACACAGTGTACGTATTAGTTTCCCCTCCAGTGTTTGGCACTACTCTGTACAGACTCAGACACCTTGGGTGACATTTTTCTTGGAAACCATGATGGAATTAATTCCAATACTGAGTTGCACACAGGACAGCAAGCATTCAGTGACAAGCTCTGTCCACATAGTTGAGGAACAGATACTCGTGACTTTGAGTGATATTCTCAATACAACTATTTAATCAATTAAAAAGGATATGTTGCCATGGATATGAGGTTTCCCACTGTGACCTTTGCCAGCTTGATGGATATATGCCTCCTGAGGCAATGTAGAAATTGACTCATGTTTACCGACAACCACTTCATTCTCAAATAAACTGATATGGTATCTGAGAGATGTATATACACAATGTCACTGGAGGCAAAGCTCTCACATAAAACTCCTCCTAATGTCAGTAAGGTAGTAAGTGGTACACACTCCACACCTTTCACACAAAATTCAAAGCAGATAAGAGCTGAGGCACTGACATATAACCTTCATACATCATAAAGACCTCATAGAGAAAGTCCAGATAATAAATACCCTCAGCAGTCCCATATGCACTCTGTAAAAACAACATACATATCAACACATAGAGCTACATCTCGTAGAGGACCAGCCTATAAGAATACAAGGCAAGCCAACACACAATCCAACATTCTAGTCATCACAGACTTCATTGTCAGACACACTGATGTCCCTCTCTCCAAGGAGAAATGCACGGTAACTGGCTTATCAGCCTGGGTTACCTGGGATAGCTCTGTTGAGTGAAATCTGGACGTAAAACCAGCCAACCTGCCAAACATGAACTGAGAATTGCTACACTTAATGTAGGTTCACTGACAGGATGCAGCTTGGAAGTGGATAACTTGATGATACGGAAGAGGCTGGACATCCTATGTATCTAAGAGATGAGATGGAAGGGCAGTGCAGCAAAACCACTTTGCTTGGAATCCAGAGTCTACTATTCAGGTGGAGGGCAGGCTAGAAATGGTGCAGGAATTGTGGTGAGAGAGAGGCTTCAGAAGGTAGTAAGAGACATCATCAGAATTAATGACAGACTCGTGTCAGTCAGACTCCAGTGTAATGATAGGGCAGTATTCATAATCTCAGCCTATGCCCCCAGCAGGGTTGTGATACTGAGGAAAATACTACATTCAGACAGCAGTTGCAGGACCTACTAGATAAAGTAGGAGAACATGAATTGGTGTTGATAATGGGTGACTTGAATGCACATGTCAGACAGACAGAACAGGATATGAGGACTGCCTGGGTCCACATGGGTGGGGCAACAGGAATAAAGAAGGAGAAGCCATTCTAGACTTCTGTCTGGCAAATAGCTTGATAGTAGCCAACACATGGTTCAGGAAGACAGACAGTCACACGCTCACATACAAGAGTAGTCAACATGCAAATCAGGTAGACTTCCTCCTAGTATGGAAAAGGCACTGGGGTAGAATCCATGATTACAAAGTCATCCACAGTGAAACAGTCGACCCACAGCATAAACCACTACTTGCCACAATCAGCTGCAAGCAATGGTCAGAGAAGGCTCTAAGGTCAACAGACACCTTGCTGAAGACCTGGAAGTTGACTGGAGAGAATGCACAACAGTTCAAGGAATTACTCAGGGCTCTACCACCCCAAGAAGATGAGGAAATAGGTGGAGTTAAAGAAAAAATAAAAACAGCATGTGTTAGGACTACAGAAAAGATATGTGGCCGAGCCAGGTATGGAAATAAGGTACATAAGGAAGCTGATGGTGGAATGTAGAAGTCCAGGAAATCATCACAAGAAAGAAGGAGTGCAGGAAGAAGTGGGAGATAGAAAAGACTGACCAGGCTAGGAAGGACTACTGGTTGGCTAACAAAGAAGCTAAGAAAGGAGTTGCAGTAGCAAAGAATAGGGCATTGGAGACACTCTACCAACTTCTGGAAAGTGACTCAGTAAGGGGCACAAAGAAACTATATCAGGTTGCAAGGCAAAGACAGAAAGATAAATAAGATAGTCAGAAACTCTCAATAAGGGACGCCAGCAACAACCTGCTCACCAGTCCAGAGGCCATCAAAGGCAGATGGAAGGAGTATTTCCAGCAGCTTCTGAATGAAGAAAGCCCCACAGAAGATGTACTACCCCAGAAACAGCCTACAATGAGAGAAGAAGAGGAGCCCACCCTAGAAGAAGTAAGAACAGCACTAAGGAAGATGAAGTCAGGGAAAGCAGCAGGCTCAGATGAGGTTACAGGAGATATGATAAAAATGCTGGGTGAGATAGGGGAGAAATGTCTCTTGAGGGTACTAATAGCAGTGTGGAGAGAAAGGCATATCCCAGATGACTGGAGAATAAGCATACTCATGCCAGTGTACAAGAATAAAGGGGACATCCAGAACTGTGGGCAGTACAGAGGCATCAAACTCCTATCACATTGCATTAAAGTTCTGGAGAGGGTGATTGATAAACGGATACATAGAGTAGTAGAATGTAAGATGGGAGCTGAGCAGTCTGGATTCAGATCAGAATGTGGCACAATTGACCTGATGTTTGCATTGAGATGAGATACTTGAGAAGAAGCTAGGGATGAGGAGAGAGTCCAACTGGGCATTCCTAGACTTGGAGAAAGCATATGACAAGGTCCCAAGAAAGCTGATCTGAGCAGTACTGCAGTGGTTTGAAGTCCCAGAAACATTGGTAGAATTAGTGCAGGCTATGTACAAGGACCCAATGACTCAAGAAAGAACAGTGTTCGGCCTCACATAGTGGTTCCTAGTGGGAGTGGGTGTACATCAGGGTTCAGCTCTGAGCCCACTTCTGTTCATACTGGTGATGGACTACATTAGCAAACAGATTGGAGGGGAAGGATCAACAAAGCTGCTGTATGCAGATGATGTGGCAGTGCAGGTAGACTCTGAGCTAGAACTTCAGCAAAGGATAGGAGAATGGAATGCAAATCTGAAGGCACGTGGGATGAAACTAAGCACAGGTAAGATGATGGTAATGGCAACAAATTGGGGAAATCAGAAGAAGCTGAGAATAGAGATATAAGGGAAGATAGTGGAACAGGTAAACAGCTTCAAGTATCTGGGGGGGAGGTTGAGGAGAATGGTAGCCTGAATGAAGAGGTCAAAGCTAGAATCAGAGGGGCTGCAGCCAACTGGCATAGAGTATCAGGTGTAGTCTATGACAGAAGAATGCCAAAGAAGCTGAAAAGTAAGGTGTACAAGACAGTGGTGCGACCAGTACTACTGTATGGTACAGAAACCTGGTCACTAAAGGCAGAACAGTTGAAGAAGCTAGAGGTGATGGAAATGAAGTGCCTGAGAAGGGTGCTAGGGTACACACTGTGGGACAGATGAAGAAATCAGGACATAAGAGCAGAAGCCAGAGTTTCTCCAATTGCAGTGAAGATCAACAAGAACAAATTACAATGGTTTGGGCACATGTGTAGAAAAGCAGAAGACAATCTGGTGAGGAAGATTTGGGACAGACATTAAGAAGGTAAGAGGAAATAAGGATGTCCAGCAGAAAGCCGAATGGATTGTGTGAAAGAAGATCTGTGACAGTCAGGCATGAGTGTTGAAGAAGGCAAAAGTGTAGCATTGAATCGAGAGAGTTGGTGACAGTTAACATCATACTCCAACCCCATGTAGAAAAATGGGAAAAAAGGGGGTTGATGATGATGATGATGGCTTATCAGGGTCTGTGGTCCCCCACATTATGTACATGCTCATGTCATTGGACCACAAGTAACACAAACTCAACAAGTCAGAGGTACAAGTATATTAGCATTCTGGAATACATGCTGTCTTGCACACCAGTCAGTACATATGACAATGAGCAGGTTATCACTATGCACACATCACCTCCCACTTCACCCAAACCCACATCACACATACCTAAATATGCAGAGGTCCTCACCGGAAACATGCATAAACACCAGAGACCTCCCAAACATAAATGTAAGCATGCTGCACATAATACATCCAATTCAGAATGCAACACACAAGATATTTCTCGCTCCAGTCTCTCACTTGTCAAGCTCTTAAGGCAAAATAGTAAAACAAGCACATTAGTGATATAGGATTCCATTGTGAGAAACACAGATGTCCCTCTCACCAGGCTGGATAAGGAGGATATCACAGTCAGCTGTCTGCCATGTGACATGATCTGCCATATCACACATGCACTCACATATCCCAAAGCAGGTACCATTGTGACTCTGTCATAGTCCATGTTGGTGTGAATGACTTGAGATGTACCTCTCTGGACTATATGAAGAGAGATTTGACTGAACTGTTGGACTATGTGTCTCAGGCAGGTTTTTTTAAAAAAAAACTTCAACGTGACTTTAGAGACTTCTCAACTGGAGGGGTCTTTATTTGGCCAAGGAGACCTGATGTTAATCAACGAAGAGAAAATTATGTTCAGCATTCAGCGCCTTTAGATCACACCCTGACTTGGCGCCGAATTCCCTATGAGGTCTGACGATTTTAGAACTCCTCGTCAGTTGTTCGCCAAGATAACGCTTCACTTGAAGCCGCCATTACGCATATCCAGAGAATGCCAATGGGGACATCCCCCTTTGGCCACCTAGTGGAGGATGCTGGTTACGCACTGGAGTCATGGCTGATGACACCCATCAGAAATGCACACACACCCAAACAAGAACTCCATAATGAGGCACATGCACAGACAAAAATCGTAATAGAGCATGTGTTTGGGATGCTCAAGTTATGGTTCCGATGCTTGGACATATCTGGTGGAGCCTTCCAGTACTCACCAGTTGCATGTACCCAAATCGTCATTGTATGTGCCATGCTACACAATATGATCCTGCAGAAACAGCTGCAGCAGGAAAAGCACGGGGCAGGGCCACACATCCCCCCACCATTGCCAAGGCCAGCACAGGCACAGAGTGAATCAGAGGAGGAACAACCTGAAAACTGAAAATGCCAGCAAGAGGTGGAAAGAGCCAAATCAAAAATGGTTTATTGGAAACATAGGGTACCAATCCCCTGTCAAACAAGTATCCAAACCGGTTTCGGCTAAAACAAAGCCTTCTTCAGTGGATATCAAACAGTGAAAACAGGTAAACCCAATATATATATATATATATATATATATATATATATATATATGCAATTAGTATAACAGTGAGAACCAATGAAAACAGGCAAGGTCCAATTCAAAATTGGTCATTAAGACCAGGTGCAAACAAGGCTCCAAGTTTTACTATCCATTTTCTTTCCTTAAAGTTAAGTAGTATTTCATGCGCCATGTATATGTTTATCTCTTGCGTATATATATACCTTTAATACAGTCAATAATGACAAAATTTTAAAAATAGCTGGACGTGATGTTTTAAAACAATGTCTATAGAGCATTATTGTACATGCTTGTTCTTAATGTCACTTAAGTGTTCCTCAACCCTTAAAATGAAAAGCCCTGTGAAGTCTGGGCCCACATAAAAAGCAGAACAACCGTGCAAGTCACCAAATAGATGACATCCACTTGAAGTTGCTGCAGTTAGCCCAAAACTTAATGTCAAAAATCTCCAGTGTTCTTACTGCTAAATTCCTCGGTATAGCGAAACCTGCATAACAATATGAACAGTGACCAGGGAATACATCCCAAAACTGGTATCCCCCTATGCGAGATAATTGAGTGCAAAACCAATAGGGTCGGACAGTTTCTCTTGTAGTGACTTAACATAGATCCTAACGCGGCGGCCCCTTCTGGAATGAAAAAAGAACAACCTATCTCCAAGAAAGGAATGAAGTTTCTCATCTGCCATCAAAATGTTCCAAATGTCTATTTACAAATATTCATAAACCCCCTAGAATTAAGGCCCATAAGTAGTGTAACCAGCCGTATAGGCTGCTGGACAACATCCTTGTTCTTTATCTTTGTAACATAATAAATCTTTGTCGATTTAATTTTGAAGCCTCCAATGTTTGGCCAAATGAACTGTAACCTGGACGATAACCTCTCTCAATAAATCTAATGGGCAAGGTCATCTCGAATAGTTACATAGGACCAAGTCGCGGCTGATGCCCCTTCCGGCCTCAAAAATTGAGATTTTGGTATATTCTGGATGATATGTTGTGGATGGAAGCTGGTAGCATGTAATAAAGAGTTATATTGGGGAAATTTTCTAAATAAAGTGGTGGACAAAGTATCATCCTCATTCCTATTCACCTCCACATCCAAGAATAATATCCTCGATCTATGGTAGGTCATCTTGAACTCTATTCCCCATATATTATCATTAAGATAATCAAGAAACTCTTTAAGATAGCTCTCATCAGCCTTCCACACCAACCAACAATCATCCAGATAGTGAAGCCAGATGTCCATCTCACACATATAGATGTTATGGTTGGGATCATAAATCATGATCTCCTCAATATATGCCATGAAGAGATTGGCATGGATGGGTGCAAAGGATGCACCCATCGCTGTCCCTTTAGATTGCCAAAAACATTGATTTTGATAATAAAAAACATTACTGGTCAACACATACTCTGTCAAACATATCAAAAAAGTATTAGATCCAGGTTGATAAAGACCTGATCTAGACAGCCAATAGTCCAGAGCCTGTAAACCTGCCCAGTGAGGTATATTAGTGTAAAGAGAGGTAATGTCCAGAGTACATAATAACCAATGTGATTTGAGTTGTGTATCATTAATTATGTCCAAAAACTGAGTGGTGTCTTGAATCCTTGCTCTAATGAATGAGAGCAATGGTTTTAAATAATAAGTAAGGTATTCAGACAGTGGTTCAGTAAGGGACCCATGTCCAGAGACAGTGGGTCGACCTGGGGGATTAGTGGCATGTTTATGTATCTTAGGCAACAAATAAAAATATTGTTGCCTAGGACATGAAACCATCAGTTGGTTTTTAATAGCCTGTGTGATAATGCCCTCTTCTACAGCTTGAGTCAAAAATTGACCAATTTTCAGTTGGAAATGAAGAGATGGATCCAAGGGCATATGCATATAATATTGTTTATCCCCCAGTTGTCTCATGGCCTCCTTATCATAAGATGCCTTGTCTTGAACCACAACCGCCCCACCTTTGTCAGCTTGAGTGATAACCAAGTTCTTTTCATTCATCAGCTGATGCAGACACTGCACTTCATCCCTGGACAAATTATTATATGATACTGTAAAATCCCCTGAGAGATAACAATGTATACATCCTTTAATACATTCTTTTGAAAAACATCTACCAAATGTAAAATCAGTAGGTGGATGGAAAGTAGATTTTTAAACCTAAATTCTGAGGTGGACCACAAATTGCCATCTAAAATATATAAAATATATAAAAATAACGGTAAACCACAAAAGTGCAGTCCAATCCACAATAAAGCAACGTTGGAAAATGAAAAAACTGAAACTGAACCCTTCAAGTTAAAAATACACTGTATTTATTGGACAGTAGAACCACGACTTCAAGCGCCGCCACTAGTAATCTGGCTTCCTCAGAGTCAAGCTATATCATCTTACATTCAAATGCTCTTTATATATAAAACACTCAAAGCTCATTGGTTCAATTCATAATACACACCCCCCTACATACAACCCCATAAACCTTTACAGATAAATTGTATCATCTACTTAAATCATTATTACTTATCTACTGCTAAGTTAAAAACAACAATGAATTTAATGAAAAAATAATAATGAAAAAATAAACAACAAGATAATCAAAAATATGTGTAGGGACCAGAATACAAAATATATATGCAAAACAATACTAAGCAAGCAACTCTGGGTAAAAAAGCAAAAACAATTCCCAGTATATTACCTCCAATAATAATCAGTTAGAACAATATATATATATATATATATATATATATATATATATATATATATATATATATATATATAAAATAGGTACATATATTCCTAAACTACATAGAAACATACTACTTGATATGAACAAGTCAATCAATATAATGTACCATAAATCCTAATACACTTCTCTAGTATGCTAAAAAATTCCATATAGCAAACTGACAAATATGGACATTAGAATTCATAATGAATCAATAAGCATACCTAGTACGGAAAAAGAACAGTACCTGGAACATGAAAACTTCCAAGCACCAACAACCTCACTAAAAATGATTCACGTACTAATGAAATATATTTTTGATTATCTTGTTGAGTGGCCATTTTTTGCCTTCAAGACCAAATCTTTCATATTTACATTTAATACATTTTTTATATTATGACTATTACTGTCATGACAGCTACGTATGGATTTATATGTTTACCACATTGTGAATTACAAGGTTAATTTTCATCATACATTTTTGTATGTTTTTCAGGTGTGGATATACAATTTTTATTTTTTATGTCTTCTGTACTGGATGTTTAATTCTGAAGTTCAATTATTGGAGACGGTGTGGACACAAATACGCAGTGGGGCAACTGGGATTGTTACATTTTGTCGCTGTGGCTGCTTATGGTATTTGTTAATTTGTTTGATATTATTAGGATAGGTACACAGTATGATGGTATTTTGAATGTACTGACCAAGTTGATTGTACTTTTTCCTTGGTTGGGTCTCCCCTTGTCTCTAACTTATTATTTGAATTTCATCATTTACAGATCATTATTCCTTTTTTATAGGATATATTTCTTATTGGCTGTCTTGTCCATTGATGGTTGGTTTATATTAATATAGGGACTTATATTAGCCTTTTGGATTCTGTGTATTTAAGATCTGGTCTTTAGGAGATCAAAGATTGGCTTTAGTCACCACTAATTCAGGGGCTTTCATCGTATATGGATGACCCATCTGTTTTTGGGTTTTGGGGGCTCGAGGTTTGCAATCAACATTAGCAGATACTAGTAAGGGTTCCAATTTGAGGCACAATGTGAAACGCTTTTTACCGACTTAACAAAATATGAAAACTGTCCGCATCAATGTCTGGCATTTACGCCTTTTCAAGGCATATCAACGAAGACACCTTAATGAACACTGGGCTATGCGGTTACAGGTGCAACCCTGTAGTCCAAACATCGATGACAAACTGATAGAGGGGATGGGGGGGGTCATATTCAAAACAAATTAGCATCTTTCTAAATTTGTTGATGCATTAGATGAATTTATGACCGAAGGTGTCAGACATAGGGTGAAAGATCTAGAAAGTATTTGTTTGAAGGCGAGTAAGTTTGAAAACCTGTGACTCTTTTTTCGCCATATGTTAAAAAGTCAGTCACGGATTGCTTATCCAAGTTAAACATAGTCAGAAGGAAAGAAAGCTTAAAAAATTTTTTAGGATGTAGGTGATTACGACAGAGGAAAGCCTTCGATACATCCAAAAATGCTTCCTTTAGACGACCTAGTGACAACAATTATAGCTTTACAAAGTTTTCAATTCTAAACTAAAAGAGGAAAATATCTAAAATCCATAATATTAAAGAAAGGTTTGGGAGTCTTCTAGTTTGACCTCTCCGGGATGATACTTCCCAGAACACAAAAGGTGAACATGAGGGGAGTCATATTGATGTCTCTCCTAATGCTGCAAAGGAAAAACTTTTTCCCACACACCTGGGTTTAGATTCAGACGAGGGGCGAAGGAACACAAAAGAGATAAACCCGTGAAATAGGGTCTGGGAGTCCCTTTGAAAATGATGATAGAACATTCATCAGTAATTCCAATGTTCAAAAGATTTCTCTCAAATGAGCTCACGAATCACTACGATTACGATACTATATTGTGGGGTACAAAACTTTGTTTCCGGTTTTTTGTTTCTGAACATTCAGAAAACAGCACAGGATGTAAACAAATAACTTTGTCGACACACAAACAACAAACAGTTTTATGAAGGAAAACAAATTGTGGTCCACCCTCAGGAATTAGTGGGTTTAAGAAATCTACTTTTTAATCCACCCATGACACATTTGTAGAATGTTTTTCAAAAAGAATGTATTAAAACATGTACATTGTTATCTCATAGGGATTTTCCAGTATCATATATTAATTTGTCTCAAGGATGTGAAGTGGTAGTGTCTGACTGAAGCTGATGAACAAAAACTGAAGTTGCTACCACCAAGTTGACATAGTGTGGGGGCGCGGTTGGGTTCAAGAACAGATAAATTCTATGATAAGGAGGCCATGAGGACAAACTTGGGGACAAACAATATTATATGTACATGCCCTTGGATCCTATCTCTTCATTTCCAACTGAAAATGATAGCTTTCTCAACTTTGATCCAAGTTGCAGAATAGGGTATCATTATCACATATTGCGGCTACTAAACCAACTGACGGTTTCAGCGTCCTAGGGCAACAATAATATCTTTTATTTGTTGCCTAAGATACATAAACATGCCACTAATCCTCTGTGGTCGGACCCTGCTTGTCTCTGTACATGGGTCCCTTACTGAACCATTGTCAGAATACCTTACTTATTATTTAAAACCATTGCTCCCATTCATCAGAGCTAGGGTTCAAGACACCACTCAGTTTTTGGACATAATTAATGATACACAACTTGAATCACATTGGCTATTATGTACTCTGGACATCACCTCTCTCTACACTAATATACGTCACTGGGCAGGTTTACAGGCTCTGGACTATTGGCTGTCTAGATCAGGTCTCATCAACCTGGATTTATTAGCTTTTTTGGCAAGGTTTGACAGAGTATGTGTTGACCAGTAATGCTTTTTAATATCAAAAAATCAATGTTTTTGGCAACTAGTGATGCCGATGGTGCATCCTTTGCACCCATCTATGCCGATCTCTTCATGGCATATTGAGGAGATCAAGATTTATGATCCCAAATCATAGCATCTATATGTGTGAGATGGACATCTATAATGCTTATCTGGATGATTGTTGGTTAGGTGGGAAGGCTGATGAGAGCTATCTTTGAAGAGTTTCGATTATCTTAATGATAATATATGGGGAATAGAGTCTCAAGATGACCTACCATAGATCGGTGATATATTCCTGGACGTGGAGGTGGGTATAGGAATGAGGATGATACTTTGTCCACCACTTTATTTAGAAAATTTCCCCAATATAACTCTTTATTACATGCTACCAGCTTCCACCCACAACATATCATCCAGAATATACCAAAATCTCAATTTTTGAGAGCCAGAAGAATTTGCTCCAGCCAACAGTCCTATGTAACTATTCAAGATGACCTTGCCCATAGATTTATTGAGAGAGGTTATCGTCCAGGTACAGTTCATTTGGCCAAACATTGGGCTTCAAAATTAAATCGACAAGATTTATTATGTTACAAAGATAAGAACAAGGATGTTGTCCAGCAGCCTATATGGCTGGTTACTACTTATGGACACAATTCTAGGGGTTTTATGAATATTGTAAATAGACATTGGAACATTTTGATGGCAGATGAGAAACTTCATTCCTTTCTTGGAGATAGGTGTTCTTTTTCATTCAGAAGGGGACGCACGTTAGGATCTATGTTAAGTCACTACAAGAAAACTTCCTTTGACCCTATTGGTTCCACTCAATTATCTCGCATAGGGGGACCAGTTTTGGGATGTATTCCCTGTGGTCACTGTTCATATTGTGTACGGGTTTCATATACCCGAGAATTTAGCAGTAAGAACACTTCTCGAGATTTTTGACATTAAGTTTTGGGGCCAACTGCAGCACTAAGGGTCATCTATTTGGTGTGACTTGGTGGGTTGTTCTGCTTTTTTATGTGGGCCAGACTTCTAGGGCTTTTCATTTAAGAATTGGGGAACACTTAAGTGACATCAAGAACAAACGCCATAAATATGCTCTATATAGACATTGTTTAAAACATACGTCAGCTATTTTTAAATTTGTCATTATTGACTGTATTAAAGGTATATGCAGATATAAACATAAGCGGCATAAAATACTTAACTTTAAGGAAAGAAAATGGATAGTAAAACTTGGAGCCTTGTTTGCACCTGGTCTTAATGACCAATTTTGAATTGGACCTTGCCTGTTTTCACTGGTTCTCACTGTTATACTAATTGCATATATATATATTGGGTTTACCTGTTTTCACTGTTTGATATCCACTGAAGTTAGTGCCTTTTGTTTCACGAAACCGGTTTGGATACTTGTTTGACAGGGGATTGCACCCCATGCTCCAATAAACCATTTTGATTTGGTTTCCTGAGACCTCCTTGGTTGGCGCTTAGTTTGGATGTTTCTCATTCAGCCGTGCAAGGGTCTCACATGCATCTTTCTTCTTGGACTGAGGAACAACCTGAGCCTACCCCTGTAGGTAGAAGGAGGCATGTCAAGTATGCCCAGGTCTTTGCAAAGAGACTATGCATAGCACATACACTGATATGGTAGGAACCCAGGGAATGACACCTCTCTCTGACTTAAGGCCACGTTGTGCAAAAGGGGATGCCAAATATGACACTACATGTGCTTAACCATGTAGAAGGAGTGTGCTATGTGCATCCAACATAGTCAGCCCTCCAGCACCATCCTCAATACTGGCACAGCCACAAGATAAGTCACTCTCCCTATCAATTGCTGAATGGAGTAGTATGTTTTGTTACTTGGATCTATGGTATGAATGTGAGCATGCAAGGGTATCGGGTGGCTGAATGGGATGCCAGCAGACAGTAGACACCTATAGTGGCAGCATGAAATCTGTAAAAAATACTGGTGTAACCATAGTAGCCAGTACTAGACAAGGTGACAAAAGCACTGCAGAAAATGTGGGCCACATGTTTAAAAAAAAGGAAAAAAAAACAACCAAAACCTTCCTGGCCTTTTTTTATTTTGGATCTCCCCCTTAAAAGGTCTTTTTTTCAAGGTACATCCAAACACCCTGGCATTGTCGACTTTAATTACACATCCCTTGACCGGGCTCCTCGATTTTTGTTCACTCCAATGCTCTGGACTTGCTAGCTGACATCTGCACAAGGGGCTCCAAAATCCTTGATCTGGTGCTTACCAATATGGGGCGCCACTCTAGCACCCCCACTATGAGGTCTTCTCTAGTGAGACCTGACCACAACTCAGTCACATGTGAACTAAGTGTCACATGTCCCCCAAACATCAAATAATCTAAAACACTTCTCCAAATCACATAATTTACTCTTATGGGATGGTATAAATGGCTGTACTGCACCCCCCAGATGGAACTGGCCACTATAGCCAGGTCTACACTAATGTTTCAAACACCTGTTTAACTGCATTGACTCAGCCATACCTGATAAGACCAAAACAAACCCAAAAGGAAGAGCAAACCTGCCTGGTAGACAACTGCCATTAACAGGCTTTGCAGTAAGAGGACAAAATAGCTGTCTAAGACTACAAGGGAGTGAATCCTAAACTGGAAACACTCCCTACTCAGCTTAAACAACCCAATAAGAGTTCTTGAGAAGTACTCACAAGCAAACTATGAATTCATATTACCTACCTCCACAAAGGACAACCAAATGTGTTATTTAGTTACATCTGTCACCTAAAAGGAAAGGGCCAGATCTGTGCTGAACTGTTAGTTAATTATAGCACATATACTGAGCCTGTGGGTATAGCTCACCTGTCAGCTGACAGGTTCTGCGAATAGCTCATCCCCCTGTCACTGTCACATGTATACCATGACATATATATATATATATATATATATATATATATATATATATATATATCAACCTGTCCACTACGTTGTATCTCTAAAGACCAAGTCATAAACCCCTCTCTAAGGCCAAACACACAGAATCTATGGGACCTGATAACATCCCAGGCTGCATCCTGCTTTGTCACTGATGACTGGAAATTCGCCACCATTATTCCCTTGCACAAAAGTGGTGCTTCCAGTGACCCCCAGAAATATAGAGTTATTAGCCTGACTAGCCTTATCTGCAAGGCCATGGAGTGAATCATCATGGACCTTATCAACAAAGATATAGGTAAGCTCCAAACAGCTGCCCCTAGTCAGTTTTGATGGGACCTGATAGTATCCCAGGCTGTATTCTGCACTATTTCCAGCAAGAACTAGGTTGCCATTGAGCACCCTATTCAACCAAAGCCTAAAGACAGGCTTCATTCCAGTAGAGTGGAGAACTGCCATTGTCATCCCTTTGCACAAAGGTGGTGCCACTACTGACCTGGGAAACTATCGCCCATCAGCTTGACTAGTCTGATCTGTAAAGTTATGGAGTGTATTCTTATGGATCTCATAAACAAGGACATAGGCAATCTCCTAGCACTTGACCCCACCCAATTCGGATTTGTCAGGGGCAGATCTTGCCTACTGAACCTAGATGACTTCTTTGAGACTGTCATCAAGGCCCCTGGATGAGGGAAAGTCAGTACATACAGCTTACCTTGACCTGGCCAAGACATTTGACACAATCCTGCACTCTGGCATCATCGAAATGCTAACACAACTTGGTGTTAATCCCTATCTAGTCAGATGGGTGGCCAACTGGCTCACAGATAGGACCCACAAGGTCAAAACAGGTGCTGCCACCTCTGGCAGCAGACCTGTCACTAGTGGTGTTCCCCAGGCATCTGTCCTGGAACCCCTACTGTTTGGCATATGCTTCTTAGAGGTCCAAGCAAAGACAAAGGGCCTGTGGCTGACCAAGTTTGCGGATGACTGTAAGTTGTGTGCTGTCATTGACTCCCCAATTAATGTTAACATACTGCAAGAGTGTTTCACAGCTACAAATAACTGGTGCCAAAGTCATGACCTTAAGTTAAATGCAAAAAAATGTATTATCGTACCATTCAGCAAAAACACAGCTCCTACTTATTACCACATCAACAGCAATCCTCTAAGCACACAATCTGTGGTGAGAGACCTGGATATTCAGGTTGATAACAATCTCACATTTGATCATGTGGTGGCAGTGCTCAGAAAAGCCTTTTACTTGGTTCATCTCATAAGTAAACGGCTTGCATCCAGAAAAAAGGAGGTTATTACCTCTCTGTACTCCTCCCTTATTAGACCTATAATTGAGTATAATGCCGTTTGATATGCAACTCTCCAAACACCTGTACCAACTGGAAAGGCCACAGAAATACTTCACAAAAAGAATCCATGGCCTCCAACACCTATTCTATGTGGACAGGCTTAAATCACTATCACTCAACTCGGTATCATACAGATTGCTCAGAGGTGATCTGTGTCTCACCTACAAGGCAATATTGGACCCTGCCCTACTAGAGATGCTCCATATCCGAAAGTCTAACTCCTCATGCATTACCCACTCAATAGGCCTAAATCTAATATGCAACATCAACAAAACCTGCTGGAGAGACAGATTTGTCTCCCAGAGTTTGCCCCATCTCTGGAATAGACTTCCTGTACATGTCAAACAGAGTACCTCACTGACCCTCTTCAAATGTAACCTTGATGAGTGGATGGGAAACTATAAATTTGTCCCAGGGGTTCCATCTTTGTCCCTCATGGACAGGGGTGACAGGTGCTGACTGAGGTTTCCTTTTTGGGGATAAACTCTTGGCTAGGCTTGTAAGGACCCCATGGCCATTAGCCTAGTAACCTCCTATGTTCCTATGATCCTATTATCAAAGGAAAATAATGCTTGTAAAACATTGTGGACTTCTTCAAGACAGTCATCAAGGACCTTGATGAGGGGGAAACTGTGCATACAGCCTGCCTAGTTGTATCCAAGGCATTTGACACTATCCCCCACTCAGGCATCATTGACAAAATCAACCAGCTAGGTATCACAGATGGCCCATCCTGTTGTAGAAGAAAGTAGTAGTTCACAAAAATCACAAAAACTGATAGGCCAAAGAAGAGCCATAAAGACAACTTAGTGAACTATGGTTGATAAAAAAGACATTATGTAATGTTACTATTATGCAAAAAGCCCAGAATTCCCAAGCACAAGATATACAAAAAGCTTAAGAGAGAAAGTAGAGGAAAGAAAAATACTTCCACAAGACAAACTGACAGTAGACCCAAATTAAAATTTGTGTTCACTAATACAACAGATTTGTGAAAAACATTACATAGACAAAGAAACTTTGAGCTGTTTGGAAAAAGAAGCATCTAAGAAAGTGAAAAAATATAAACAGCAAAACCTAGAGATTTTTGAAAAGTATAAAAAAAATAGGGGCATGGGAAAGAAAGAGAAATTTGATATGGTGCAATATTTATGCAAAGTTGAAAGCCAAACCAGTCAATGCAAAAAAGGCAGCCCAGACGATATTAGAAGAAGAACACAGACAAAGGCATCTAGATATGAAAAATTTCACAATAAAAAATAATATCACAAAGAGGGAATGTAGAAAAAAATTAGTAAAGTAGAAACTAAAAATAAAATGGAAGTTGAAGGTATGGAATGCCTGCAAAGTGAAAGATTTGGTGTAGAGCGTTTAACACAGATTACATCACAGCAAGATGGAACGAGTCCCCAGAGTAAGGAGAAACAGGAAGATCAGGAGACATCTGAAGAAATATGGCCATGGGAAAGAAAAAGAGATTTAATATGATGTAATATTTATGCAAAGGAGAAAGAAAAACTAATCAATATAAAAAGAGCAGCACCAAAGATATTTGAAGAGAAATACAGGCAAAGGAATATGAACATGGAAAACTATACAATACAAAAAATAAGACAGAGAGGAAAAGTAAAAAAGAAGATTAATAATGGAGAAGTTAAAAAATAAAAACTGAGATTATGGATTACATGCAAACTGAAGGATTCAGTGTAGAAAATTTAACTCAGAAAGCACCACAGCAAGATACAGCAATGGACATCCAGATTAAGGAGAAACCAGCAGAATGGGAAGCAACTGGTCAGTTGCCATATGAAGATATTTTAGAGCCTTCCATAGGAATCCAGTGTAAATGTTCATTTGAAGCTGGACAGCAAAGGAAGGAACAGGAAACTGTGGAAACTCTGATGCAGTCAATGCTGAGTAGTGATAGGCCAGTGAGTTCTCATATGACAGAGCAATGGATGACACAGGATAAAACTGAAGGGAATGTGCCACAGGAAGATTCTATAGAACATTCTATAGAGTGCCCACAGGAAATGGAGAACAAAAAATATGCCCTCGGTTTAGAAGAAAATGAGCTAAGAGAAGAGTTGCTTGGTATAATAGAGATAGATAGACATATTAAGATCAATGAATGGAATAGACTGCAGAAGGTCAATAAAACCCAAGAAGTCAGAAATATGATAAAGCAAATGAACACATTAATTAGGAGTGGGCATGGAGATCCATGCAATATAACAGAAGTAAACAAGATATATTACTGCACAGCTAAATGAATAACAGATAAAATTCTACCACAAGAACACAGGGTAGTAAGAGAAAGGAAGGGGAGAAATTGAATACCATTATGGAAGTATCGAATAGAGAAAACTATAAAGCAATTAAGACAAGAAGTGTCACTGTTAGAAGAGTACAGAAAAAGGAATAGCTCAATAAAAATACTCAGAAAGATAGACATGGTAAATGCAATGTGCAGTATTATAATGGATCAGGATTTATCATGCACTATCGCAAATAATAAACTAAAAATGTTAGCACAGGCAGAAAAAAAATTAGAAGATACACAGATAAATATAAAGGGAAAGTACAAAATAAGCAATTTTTTGATGACCACAAAAGTTTTATAGAGAATTGGGAAGCAAGGTAAAATGAATTGAAAGACCACCAAAAAAAGAAGAAATATATACATTTTGGAGAAGTATCTATGAAGATCCTGTGGAACATAACAAATATGCATAATGGATAGAAGAAGTAAAAGAAAGAATAAGAAGTTCAAAGGTACAGGATATGCAATGGGATGTTCAAAGGTACAGGATATGAAATGGGATGAAGTAACAACCAGGGAG
Source organism: Protopterus annectens (assembly GCF_019279795.1). Taxonomy (NCBI): domain Eukaryota; kingdom Metazoa; phylum Chordata; order Ceratodontiformes; family Protopteridae; genus Protopterus; species Protopterus annectens. The sequence goes on from NC_056732.1 coordinate 1,761,725,059, forward strand.
ATTGAAACAAAGTTAAGAAATGTCTCTAATTGGAAAACCCCAGGCCGAGATGCCTTACCTGAAGTATTAAAATCATTGCGTGAAAATTTAGGCATGAGTAAAAATTATTTATATGTAAACCCCGAACAGACACCAACCTGAGTAACAACAGAAAAAACAATGCTCCTATTTAAGAGTGAACCTACAAGCTACCCTAAAAATTACAGACCAATAACTTGCCTTCGGACGATGTATACACTATACACTGGAATTGATGCTGACAGTCATTTAGAAGAAAATTCTATTATAGCAATAGAACAAAAGGGAAACAAAAGAAAGTCATATGGAGCAAAGGATCATTTGTTGTCAAATAAAGTCATACCCCAGGATTCAGCAAGCTCTGCATGGTGTGCAGGAATAGTGTAAGAGCTGCTGCAGGCAATATGGTCGATGTGCGATCCTGGAATGAGCTCCCAGGACATGCATGAGCGCTCCTAAACTATTCCTGCATGGACACAGCCCCTGTATGCTAATTACCTCATTTTCTGGTGAAAACCATGCAAATGAGGTGAATTAGCAATCCAGGAAGCAGGCAGGTGTCATTGCAGGAATAGTTTAGACTGCAGAAATGTATTCAACCAGTAGCTGAATACATTTCTGCAAACTACGAAACGGAGGCATGGCAGCTCGTAAAAAAGCATGTATTTAATCGGGTTAGGAATGCCAATGACCAAATATATGGCCATAGGGATGACAAATAGTTTCAAAATTATAAAAAATAACTTTTATTTTTTTTCTGGCCAATTTCGGCCGTTTAAGCATAGGGCAGTGGTGCGCAAATGAGATCAGCCTGAAAATAACAAAAAAAGTAGGAAATAAGCTTTTAAACCAAAATCATAATTTTGGCAAAATAGTCAATGGCATGCATAATATAACAAGACCATGGAATAGTGGTTGCTAAGTGGGAAGGCTGATGGCTGGATTTGTAACCATGCATTAGCAGTCAGTCCTATGCAAATGAGGGCAATGTTACTGAATCACAGATTTCCCTTAAGTGCTAGCTTGCACCCAACCGTGTAGGTGCAGTAATACCATAGTCTAAGCCTAAGAGCTAGATGACTTCATAAGAGGGTATGTCATGTATGCTGTAAGCTTATTGGAGCTCTATGGCCCATGTTTGACCTTAGTTAAACACAGCTAAGGCAGGGTGTGTGTCTATGGTTGTATTGTCTTGCACCAGGAAATCCATGGTGTACACATGACCAAGCAGAGCCAATTTCTGCTAAAAGGTGTTAACATTGCCTAAATGGGTTTGCGCGGTGTGCACCAGGATAAAAAAAAAACAGGAAATAGCAGCTCTATTCAGATCTGAGCACTGGGTTTGTGTGGCACGCCTCGGGGCTTAAACACGAAGGCAATGGGAAGGGAAAACAGCAGTAGGAAGGTAATCAAGGGGAACCAGCATAGCTGGTAGGTGAAATGTATCAGAATCTGTCAGTTACACAGGCAGCAGTCCAGCCCAGCCCAGCACACTACTATAAACAATGCAAACAGCTTTCACTCTGCTTTTTCCCACAAACTTGACACCACAGGTGTACACAAATGAGAAATTTTACATAACGAAAGCAACAAAATGTTAGGGGCTGCATTTGCTCTCATAAATCAACATGTGGAAGAGGCTGAGGGTGGTGAGGATGACAATGCTGATGACCAACCCACAGTGAGGAAAAGGAGAAGAGTGTACAGACCCATGGTAACCTATCAAGGGCTACATGAGCTGAAGATAGTGGAGCACTATAGGGTGGACAGGGGCCTCCTACAGCAAATTGTTGAGCTGTGCCAGCCACACTTCACACACAGAACCAACAGCGGGCAACCCATTCCAGTGGATACCAAGGTATGTGTAGGCCTAAGAATACTAGCCCCAGGTACCTTCCAAAGGGCAACTGGGGATATCATGGGGATCTCACAGGTATCAGCATCCAGGGTACTTCACCAGTTCCTGGATGCCATGTCAGCACATGGCGGTGAATACATAAATTTTCTCAACACCCGTGAGGCATTGGCCAGCAATATGCGTCTCTTCCACCAAATAGCAGAATACCCTGAGGTAGTGGGTGCTGTAGACTGCATGCACATACACATCAAAGCACCACTTGGCGAGTGGGGTAGAGTCTATATAAACCACAAGAGCTTCCCCTCCATCAACTGCCAGGTCATGTGAGATGCCCAGGGCATTATCCTGAATATGTGCGCTGGCAGCTCTGGAAGCTATCACGACTCCCACATCTGACATATGATGCAGCTTTACCAGAGATTTGCCAATGGGGACATCCCCTTTGGCCACCTAGTGCGGGATGCTGGTTATGCACTGGAGTCGTGGCTGATGACACCCATCAGAAATGCACACACACCCGAACAAAAACTCCATAATGAGGCACACACACAGACAAGAATCGTAATAGAGCATGTGTTTGGGATGCTCAAGTCATGGTTCAGTGCTTGGACATATCTGGTGGAGCCTTCCAGTACTCACGAGTTGCATGTACCCAAATCGTCATTATATGTGCCATGCTACACAATATGATCCTGCAGAAACAGCTGCATCAGGAAAAGCACGGAGCCGGGCCACACATCCCCCCACCATTGCCAAAGCCAGCACAGACACAGAGTGACTCAGAGGAGGAACAACCTGAGCCTACCCCTGTAGGTAGAAGGAGGCATGCTAAGTATGCCCAGGTCTTGGCAAAGAGACTATGCATAGCACATACACTGACACGGTAGGAACCCAGGGAATGACACTTCTCTCTGACTTACACATACAGTAAAAGGGATGCCAAACATGACACTACCTGTGCTTAACCATGTAGAGGGAGTGTGCTATGTGCATCTGACATAGTCAGCTCTCCAGCACCATCCTCAATACTGACAGAGCCACAGGATAAGTCACTCTCCCTATCAATTGTTGAATGGAGTAGAATGATTTGTTACTTGGATCTATGGTATGGATGCGAGCATGCAAGGGTATCGAGTGGCTGAATGGGATGCCAGCAGACAGTAGACACCTATAGTGGCAGCATGAAATCTGTAAAAAATACTGGTGTCACCATAGTAGCCAGTACTAGACAAGATGACAAAACCACTGCAGAAAATGTGGTGGGCCACATGTGTGCCCATAGGACATGCATATGGCAGTCAGGGAGGCTCACACATCCAACAACAGTCTCAGCCAGCAGGACAGGCATAGGCAAACACAAACAAAGGCTGTGCTAAGGCCTCTGATTGATGGCTATGGAGAACATCCCCCCCAGACCTAAACCGACAGACTACAATAGGTCAGGCAGTGGGATGTTAGCTCTGAAGGGTATGAAGTCTGAAACTGAAATGTAGGTCAATCAAACCTAAGACCTGTAGTACACTGATATGCCTCTAGTCAGTATGATAGGTCAGAATACAGAATGAAATGGAGTACCTGAAATACCAGTACAGTCATAGCAAATGTGTACAAGTGTCAGGTGTGCCCCCCAAATTCTATATAGAAATGTAGTAACATGTATGTGTAGTTATAATAACAGTGGAGCACAGATTACCTGAGCTGGCCAAAGTAGCAGGGTAGATTGTAGCATGTGTACAATATGCAGGGCTGCGTGTGTTAGGTTGGTGTGTGTTGTATATTGTGTGAGAGTAGTCAGTATGTAGACATGGTGAGGTTTGCCCTGGAGGCCATTGGCCAGTACTGCCAATGACAGGGCCAAGTTGTCACAACTGCAATGCCAAAAACAATGCATCCCAGCTAAACACATTCCAGCAGTAAGCCATAGTAAATGCTTGGAAGTAATATCTGCCACCATCTGAAATATGGACATGGCATGAATGTCAGCCCAGACATACAAACAGTACACAGGTGGAAGTTCCCCAGACAGACAGTGTATAATATGTTACTGTCAAATGGATACACCTTTGGAATTGTGCATACAGGTTAGCAGCACATTAGTTGGGTTTGTAGTAGGGAATACCAATGTTGTCTGGCCAAACACTGGCAGACCACAAAGGTCACAGGTATGAAGTACTGAGAAACTGCAGATGTCCCTGCACAAGGCAGCATAAGTAGACTGCCCCATGCATATCTGTGAGTCAGATGCAAGTAGTGTCCATAGCACACATGCACCCAGCTCACCCCACCATCACCCACAGGTGCCTCTCTGGTCTTATCCCTGCTGGTGGGAATGAGTACAATATTGCCCCCACCACTCTATGGCAATAGGCAAAGAATGAAGCATGCAGAATAGATGTCCCATGCAGGTGTGTCCCTAGCTGTAAGCAGTACCCTGCCAGCATCCACACCACTGGATCAATAATGACATGAAGTATTGGCATTAACATCTTGCACACCTACCCTGTCACCCCAGGGGAATATACTGTCTTGGAGTTTGGGACTGTAGGAGTGACACAATGCAACGGCCTGCTACAGCTGGCCTGCATCACTACCAAATGGCCTACAGTCCTCTGCCAAAGGCCTGTGACTTATCCATACTGCCAATGTATGTTATGTCATGGACTCCAAAATAACAACATAACACAGTCCACATAACCCAAATGCAAGGCCATGTGGACAAATCCCAGTAACATGTCCACCATGTCTTACTGCATGAACTGTGGACCAACAACAATTTACTGCTGGGATGAGGTGATAACTATAGGGAACTTATCAGATAATGTTTGCATAAAGTTTGGAACAGGATAGAATAATAGAGGGTGGGTAGGAGTATGGGCGGCATGGAGTGTGTGAAGTCTGAAACTCAGCCGTGTGCACATACTATCCCTGCCAGCAAATACAGGAATGGGTGTCTACAAACCTGCTCGTAAACCACAATGTGAAGGGATAATGTCCAGAATTATGACCCCTGCCTCTGGGTAACCTGTGTGAATTTGTATAGCTGTGAGGTATGGCCACCGTAAGATATGGCCATACTGTCATGTCGATGGATGTACAAGCATGGGATCCTCAGCCACCATTGTACAAAGGTGCTGAACCATTTACACAGACCCAACAGCAAGTGTCTGCAGCTTCCCCTCGGGAATGTAATGATTGTGCAAGAATATGAAGGCTGCAAACCACAATACTGAACATAGCTGCATTCACCCTTTGTACCCCAGGACATTACTGCAAGTAAATATGTACACTTGACAGTACTTAATTACATAAAACATGACAGTGTATAATAGTACACATGTCTGAATATCTCTGCTAACACCAGGACCATGTAGCAGAAGCAACAGAGACACAATTACCTATAGTAATCCACTATCGTTTGCCCATTTTGACCCCATATTGTCAACCGATCTACAGATATCCCACAGAAACAGGTTGCTAGCTGTAGGTGTAGAACACAAAAGCCTGCACTGGAGTGCAACCTACCTGGAATGGATTCACACATTCAATACAGAAGGTCATACTGGGCATGCTCCCACACTTAAAAGCCCATGTCTGGCAAAGACAGTGGACTATACATATCTGATAGTCAAAGATGTTTGTGCACACACTCCTCAGTACACACCAGTCATGCTTTGCATACACATTGGATAGGAATACACACATATATCCAAGGACACCACAGTATAATAGGCCAAAATTACACATACATAGATGTGTGGAAGAGAGTGACAGACAGTGACAAAGAGCCTCCCATCATGAGGCCTGTACCACCCAGGACACATCCAATTGGCTAAAACCACATGATGTGCAAATGTCAATCACTGCAGACATTTGCGTCTGGTATCCCTCAGCACTATAGTGTCTGTGGTGCTTGTGATAACTGTGTAACATGGCTGTACAAGTCAGTAGTCATCTAGCAGTTACATATACGTACCTGAAAAATATAAACCTGTGTGTGCTAGAGTGTTGTGTGTCTGCTTCCAGATGAATGGGTTATGGTCCATGCACACACACACTGCACTCCCCATTGCCCTACTATGGCAAGCCTGCTGATATCTTCACCTTGAAATATACCTTTGGGGAAGGCATAGCCCTATAAGCTCTGTGGCATGTGCTATAACTGTTCTGTCTCTTGTGAGTCAGGCAGAAATTAGAACTGATCAGTTAAGGACACATATATAAGACAGAAGAGGTCACTTAAGGTTAATCATTTGTGAACTGAGGGGGTGGAGCTAGGAACTAAACCTTCTATTTAAGGGGTAAAATAAAAAAATTCAGAGCTTTAAAGGAAACGCTCACCCAGACTCTGCTACACATTGCTGTGAGGGAAAGGTTGGTTTGCTTTTTATTTGTTGTAATTTGTATTAGTTTATTGTTTTTTTATATTTTGAGTGCTGGGATTTGTTTTCTTTACCTTGTTTTTTTTTTGCTTGTGTTCTGCTTTTAACTGCATATTAAAACTTCAAAAGACCCCACAGCTCTGTCTCTTGTGAGTCAGGCAGAAATTTTTCCCCACTCCCCCACCTTATCACTGTTGTGTTCTTAAATACCATTGTATTTCTAGTTGCCCACCTCTTATGTTAATTTGACCATATTTCTCATTTCCTTTCTGCTTTCACTGGCTTGTGTGAGTAAGCACAAAATTATCATTTTGTGAAATCACTCCCCTTCAACTATTTAAATGTATTGGCCATTCTACTGTATTCCATAGTACAGGAATACAAAAGTGATCACCCCTTTCAATCTATCTTGCTGTTTTAAAAATAGTGACTCTCCACTAAAACTTAACTTTTTAGGCAGGTAAAACTTAAGTTACCTACTTTCACATCTAACTTCTCTTGTGCACACTGCAGTGTTTAGGATAAACCATTTTTTTTCATCTTACCTTTAAGCATCCCTGTGACTAGCACTTGCTCTAATACCTGCTGGAAAGCAATAGGAAGCCTTAAACTGATACAAGCACTCAACTCTCCTTATTAATAAGGAGAAATTAATCATAGGCACTAAACAGCTTATAATTGCAAAGTACCTTGCTAAGGTAAGGGAAAACAGCTCCTGTACTTTTCAAAAAAAAGCACCAAACCAGGCATGTCCAAGGGTCAGCTTCCGGTGATTTCTCCTGTCCACCTGGTGAATCTGGGCATACTGGGGCAATGCAGCAATTGCCTTATGTACATAGACATCCCTCTCCTCCTACCACCCAACACTACACCCTGTGAGAGTTGCACTTACATAGCCAAACTGGAAGCAAAGCTCTCTCCACCCAAGATTGTGCTAGACAGTCAAGAGGAGAAGGTTAACACCCACGCTACACCTCAAGCATCACATAGCCCTTCTAAACTCACACCACCAACACCCCACAAAGCAACACTAAATCCACATATGCAGAGGCCCTTAACTGTAACCTGCCCAAGCAACAAGGACCTCCGAAGCTGAAACGCAAACAAACACCAATCACAACCAAAGTGTCACATAGCTCACAACACCAGTGTGCCACCCAGCAACAGCCCCTAAGGCAAGACAACGTACCTAACACTTTAGTCATAGGTGACTCTATAGTCAGGCACACTGATTTCCCACTCACCAGGCTGAACAAGGAGAAAATTACAGTGAGCTGCCTGTTGGGTGCCAGGTTCCGCCACATAACTCATGCACTCGAGTCACTTCACAAGTACAAATATGACTCTGTTATTTATTGTTCATGTTGGAGTGAATGACTTGAGACCTACCTCCCTGGACCACATGAAAAGAGACATGAAAGAGCTATCAGATCATGTGGGACAGGCAGGTATGACCCTAGCCCTGAGTAGCATCCTGCCTTCGCCCAGAGTGATGCCACAATATAAGGACAAAATGATTGACTTCAACAATTGGCTAAGCTTCTGGTGTCATTCAAAGGGGATCCAGTATCTGTCTGCCTGGGACAACATGATCGACAGACCATGATGCTTTCCCAGTGGTGGTCTGCACCTTTCGCCCCTGGGATTCAGGTTACTGGCAAAGGCTCTTTCCACCCCTATAGTGCCTTTTTTAGGCAAAGTTCATAGGACAAAATTACCACCGTAACAGGTACAAGCATGCAAAATCTGAAGGTAATGCTACTCAATGCTAGAAGGTTAAGCCTCAAAATGCACTCCCTCGAGGCACTCCTAAAAATGGAGAACATTAGATATCTGTGCAGTAACTGAGACCTGGTTCAAGGCTCCAGAGAGCACCCCTGCAATACCAGGCCACAACTCTTACCACACTTTTTGGCCACCAAACTAGGATCGAAACACTGAAGGTGGAGGGGTGTCGATATTTACCAAGGATATTCACACCACTAGGTTAGTTGCCCAACACAATGCATCTGAAATTCTCCAGGTGCAACTAACACTAGTTAAGACTGTAATCCAAATTGTAGTTTGCTACAGATCCTCCACCATGCCCCAAGATTCTCACTACACCTTTCTAAACATACTGGAAAATATTAATATACAACCAAACACCCTAATACTGGGTGATTTCAACTACCCTGCTATTAACTGGGAAAACTACTCATGTACCAACACCTTTGCCCAATGGTTCTTGGAATTAATAAATTCCAATGCCCTGGATCAACTAATCCATAGTCCCACCAGGGACTCCAATATCCTAGACCTTGTCATTACCAACATAGGAAATCGATGCTCCACACCTATGGTCACCCCCATCGTTGGTCAGGTCAGACCATAAGCTAATCACCCTTAACATCCACACCCCACCCCCACCCTCCAAGTAAGGAAACCTCAATAAAAAACTTCTCTAAAGCCGACTTTATGCTACTCAAGTCAGAAGTGACAAACTTCATGATACCCATGCAGACGGGAACTGAAAGTTTGACTGCTGAGTCCTAAATCTAAATGGCAATGCTCAGATCTGCTCTGAGCTACAACAGAACGGCATTAAATATACTGTTCCCAAGGATATTGCCAATATCCTAGCAGATCGATTCAGTGCCAACTTCACCCACCCCCCCGGCCCCCCAAAAAAAAAAATTGGGGCCCCCAAAAAAACC
>NC_056732.1:1761734509-1761805733 GCF_019279795.1 Protopterus annectens
CTATGTTCCTATGAAGCTATGAATGCTATAGTGTGATCTGTTATTTAGGTAGGAGTTCTAATCCTAGACATGGCAACTGTGTGTGTGCGTCTGTTTATGTAGAAATCAGTGTTTTTGAGGCCATTCACACTGTCTACAATTTCAAATGCCCTACTTTGTCAGGGTTGCTGATGTCATTCACTTTGAAATACACCTTTGTGAAAGGAGTAGCCCAGTGATCTCTGTGGTGCATCCTATAACTGCGTAATGCTGTAGTGTGATATACTAGTTAGGTCGGAGTTCTATTCCCAGACATGACAACTTAGAACTTTGTATGCGTGTTTATCTGTGCAGGGATTAATGCTTTTATGGCCATTCACACTCCTTACAATTTCAAATGCCCTACTTTGGCAGGGCTGCTGATGTCATTCACTTTGAAATACACCCTTGGTGAAGGAATAGCCCAGTAAGCTCCATGGCACATCCTATAACTGTGGAATACTGTAATGTGATATATTACATAGGTAGGAGTTCTATTCCCAGACATGGCAACTGTAGAACTTTGTGTGCATTTGTCTGTGTAGGGATCAGTGCTTTTGAGGCCATTCACACTCCCTACAATTTCAAGTCCCCTACTTTGGCAGGGCTGATGATGTCATTCACTTTGAAATATACCTTTGGGGAAGGAGTACTTGTATGTAATAGTGTGTCTCTGCTCAAAAGTGGCACAGGAAAATAACTTTCGTGGGTGGCGTAAGCCATGGAACCTTGTTGGCTAGGCTTACATAGGTCCTTGGGCCAATAGCCTAGTACCTACCTATGAACCTATGAGCCTATGAGTAGCCCATTAAGTTCTGTGGCGCATCCTATTGCTGTGTAGTGCAGTAGTGTGATGTATTAGGTCAGAGTTCCATTCCCAAACATGGCAACTGTAGAATTTTGTGTCTGTTTGTCTGTGTAGGGATCAATGCTTTTGAGGCCATTCACACTCCCTACAATTTCAAATGGTTTACTTTGGCAGGGCTGCTGATGTCATTCACTTTGAAATACACCTTTGGCAAAGAAGTAGCACAGTAAGCTCCATGGCATTTCCTATGACTGCATAATGCTGTAGTGTGATATACTAGTTAGGTAGGAGATGTCTTCCCAGACATGGCAATTGTAGAACTTTGTGTGTTTATCTGTGTAGGGATCAATACTTTTGAGGCCATTCACACTCACTACAAGTTCAAATTCCCTACTTTGGCAGGGCCGCTGATGTCATTCACTTTGAAATACACATTTGGGGAAGGAGTAACCCAGTAAGCTCCGTGGCATGTGCTATAACTGTGTGATGTATTAGTTAGGATTTGAGTTCTAAACCCAGACAGGGCAACTGTAAAAGTTTATGTGTTTGTTTGTCTGTGTAGGGATCAATGCTTTTGAGGCCATTCACAGTCAGTACACCTTCCGTTGCCCTTCTTTGACAAGCCTGCTGATGTCATTCACTTTGAAATACACCTTTGGGGAAGGACTAGTCCAGTAAGATCCATGGTGCATATTATAGGTGTGTAATGCTGTAGTGTGATGTACTAGTTAGGTTGGAGTTCTAATCCTAGTCATGGTAACTGTGAGACTTGGTGTTTGCGTGTGTGGGTATTGGTCATATGTATCTTGTGTGGAGGTAGCTGTTAGTGTGTAATAACAGGACCCATTGTGGAGTGGGTTTTGCAGATTTCTTATATGGTAGGCCTGTTATATGTCACAATGTCCACCTTACAAGGATAACAGATGTTAAACAGCAGAGAGGATGGGGTAGACAATCCATACCCATGCATGTGATATCATGGCTTGGGGAGCACTATAGGCAACCCGTGTATTACCCAGAGAACACTCCCCACCCATGTCTCATACACAAACACACTCAGCTAGGCAACAACTACTATGTTGGTAGTTCCCTGCATATTGCCCACAGATAGTAACCATGGTGTGATTGCAGTGGACCACAGAGGACATGGCACCCTGTCCCATCCCTACAATAGGCAAATCATTACATACAGTGCTCCTTCGCTATGTTCCCCACTAGATGCCTGCAACAACTTTTGAGCCAGCAAATGTAAGTCACAAAGGACATACCATGTCTTATACACATGCCCTGTATGGACAAATGCCACTGACATGAGGGAATACCTGCATCATGCTGTCAGTGTAGGTGCAGGGACAACCTGGTATTCATTGCCAGTTCTCACTACATGAGGTCACTAAAAAAATCAATAAAAACAAAATGAAAACTCCAGCAAAGCTAGAACTTCCACTCAGTGATCTACAAACCTCTTGTATCAGAGGCACATGGGATATATGCAAATGATCCTTGTGAACATCAGGTGTTTCAGCTAATTGGTGAATCTGAATGCCCATGACTTGTTTTGTCATTTTACTGGACAATTTCAGGCCAAGAAAGCCAAACCCCACTAGCTGTGGATATGCATATCCCCTTATTCCTACAATACATTGTCTCAGAGCCCAGCTGGGTGACCGATCTTCTTTCCAAATATGTTGAACTAAAACATAAACCTGTACTTAATAAGTCTCTATCAATTTTAAAAGATACTGAACATTTCTATCTAGTTTATACTCCTCTACAAATGGTGTTGTACTTGATAATGTTTTTCTGACAACCTTGGATGTGAAAACTCTGTTCAATGTTATACCTAATGAAGTGGGTATTGATGCTGTCAGGTTGTTTATTTCTCATCATGGCCATTTCTCGCATAACATGATTACTGTTATTTGTACTTTGCTAGATTTGATTCTATGTAATAACTGTTTTGTGTTTGAAGGTCAGTATTATCTGCAGCAAACAGGAGTAGCCATGGGCACCCCTGTGCCAATAGCTATGCCAATTTGGCTATGGCGCAGTGGGAGAATGAGCATGTTTTTTAATGATAATCCATATAGACTCTTTATCAAGTACTATGCTAGATTTGTTGATGGTATTTTTCTCTTGTGGGGAGGTAGTGAGGAAGAACTTTTGAATTTTGTCAGATATCTTCAGAGTACCACAGACTATCTAAGGTTTAGTCTAAATTACTCTTCTACATCTATTGACTTCTTAGATGTTACTGTATTAAGAAATACTGAAGGCACCCTTGAGACACAGCTCTACAGGAAACCCTGTTGGAGGGATAGTTTACTCCATCGGTCTAGAATGTATCCTTCACATATTTTTTCTAACATTCTTAATGGCCAATGTTTAAAAGCCTCTAGGCTATGTACCAATGATGTGGCTTTTCAAGAAACTATATATAAAATGGGTGAAGGCTTTACTGTTAGAGGGTACTCACAAACTTCAATAAATAACTCCAGGATGACTGCTTTATCAAATCGACGCACTAGAGGTGCTCCCTATTTTTCTTCAAATAATCACACTACAAATAATAGACAGGTTGGTAACATGGGTTGCTCTCCCAGGATATTTTTTAAATATTCTAATAATATACAACATTACTGTGATGCTATTAGAAAAAAATGGCCTGTTCTTTTAGCAGATGAAAATGTAAGATGGGTGGTGGGAGATTATCCCTCCTTTACATTCAGGAATAACATGTCACTTAAAAGGCTTTTATGTTACGGCCCAAGGTCTGTATGTCCTACACCCTCAGGGAAGGTTGGTACCCTTCCCTGTTATAATTGTAAAGCTTGCTCTGCTATTTCTCCAGATCCCTGTTTTACACACCCTGCCACCGGGCATGTTTTTACACCTAGATTTGAGGCAACATGTAGGAGCAGGAACTTGGTTTATCTTGCTGCATGCTGTTCCTGTAATGATTTTTACATTGTTAAAAATCACACGCCAGCTGAGGGAAAGAATTCTTGAGCATTTAGGAAACATACACAATCAGGTTATATCTAATGCCCTAGCCAATCATGCCTTATCTTATCCAGGCCATAGTGCCTTTTAGTTTAGTGTTCTGCAAGTGCTGCATCACAGCAGAAGAAGAGGTGATTTTAACAACACTGTTGAATTGTGTGAACTAAAGTGGATTATCTCTATGAGGGCTTATGAACCTCCAGAACCTTAAAAGTGGCACTTCCCTTAAGCCTGCCTTATTAGGCAGAAGATGATTTTTCTTTTTTAATTGGTTCAGTTTTAATTGTTTCTTACTGATGGGCTGAGTACTTTTTTAAAAATATATGTTTTTATTTTCATTTTGTATTTGGTCTGATGAAGCGGCAACCCCGTGAAAGCGCTAACCATTTTCCAATAAACTGTTTGCTGTTTTACATGTCGTCTGGACACTTATTTGGCTGGACCATGGTGGTTTGAATCACTTATACTTATTTCTGGATTTGCTGCTTTGTTTTGTGAGTCTCCTTTAGCAGTTGGGATAGCTTATATATATATATATATATATATATATATATATATATATATATATATATATATATATATTTATTTTTTTTTTTCAGGGTTATGTCTGCCACAGTTCCTGACCCTGACTGTGTGCAGATACAGCCATTTGTAGCATCATGTGGATCCCTGCTGCAGTGCACTGTTGTGGCATGATGACACCCCCTCCCCACCTTCAGCCTTTTTGCAGATGTGTGACAACTATGGCCTACACATGTGTTAGTTTGCAGTGTCCCAAACACTGAACACCGTGTGTAGCAGCTAAGTCCCAGGTAATGAATGGCAAACATACAGGTGTACACTGGCACTGGCAAGGTACAGATGGGGATGGTGGGCCTGAGGTGGGGTGAGGTGTTGGTTGTGCAGCACATGTATCTTACTTGATACTATCTGCAGGTTTCCAACGTGGTCTTGTTACACCAGTGCACATTGCAATGCATGCCTTTTGGGGACCTTTCTTGATATGCGTACTCTATCTGTAGAGAGGCCTGGCTGATGTTTCCTGTGGTACAACTGCCACATCTGATTACCCTGACCCATGAGCCACATGTAAGCAGAGCCTAGGCAATTGCTGATATGGGTACTGCACAGCTAGTACTTGCTAGACATCCCTACAACTCCCTCAGTGTTGTGGCATGTTATTAGGCAGCCTGCATGACAGTTTGCTACATGTGACATCATCTGTCTTGGATGGACATCTGTTTATTTCATAGGTTCATAGGTTCATAGGTAGGTACTAGGCTATTGGCCCTAGGGCCTATATACGCCTAGCCAAATGGTACCCTGGCTTTTGCCACCCAAGAAAATGATTTTCCTGTGCCCCTGTCAAGCAGAGCTACAGAAGTGATCCCCGGGGTGAATTTCCTATCTCCCATCCAATCATCAAGATTTTTCTTGAAGAGTGCTAATGAGGAGCTTTGTTTGATATAGATAGGTAGTTTGTTCCAGAGTATGGGAGGTCTCAGAGACAGGAATCTATCCCTCCAGCATGTTCTGTTTATTGTGGTGACAAGGTTTAGGTCCCTAAAGCGTATAGCTCAGAGGGATTGGGATTTTTTTATGTGGAGCATGTCCAACAGCTCTGGGTTTGACATAGCTTTGTATGTTAGGCAGAGATCACCTCTGAGTAGGCGATATGTGACAGAGTAAAGCTGGAGTTTTTTGAGATGGTCTGCATAGGTCATCTGTTTGAGGCCGGTAATCCTCTTTGTGAGGTATTTCTGTGGCCTTTCCAGTTGTTATAGATGCCTTGTGAGGTACATACCAAAAGGGGTGTTGTACTCTATAATGGGTCTAATGAGTGATGAGTAGAGGGGAACAATGAACTCTTTTTTCCTGGATGAGAAACCTTTTGAGATGAGGTGTGCCACTTAGAAGGATTTCCTGAGTACTGTAGTGATGTGATTATCAAAGGAGTGACTACTGTCCACCTGTGTCCCAAGGTCTCTTATCACACTTTCAGTGTTAAGTAGACTACCGCCTATGTGGTAGTTCATGGGTACAGAGTTTTTACCAAACGGGATGACAATGCATTTTTTGGCATTGAGCTTGAGGCCATGGCTTTGACACCAGGCATCTGCCTCAGTGAGGCCCTTTTGTAGGATGTCCACATCATTAGGATATTTGATTATGGCTCCTAGTTTGCAGTCATCCGCAAACTTTGTTAGCCAAAGACCTTCTGTGTTAGCCTGTATTTCAGAGAAGTAGATACCAAACAGGAGAGGACCTAGGACTGAACCATGTGGTAGGTCTGTGCATCAATGTTGGACCTGTTCATAACTGCGGTTATACAGGCCGATATCATTTACTCTTTGGACAAGCTCGTTCCACAGGGCGGTCCACTCCTGCTGCTCATGGGCTGTTTGGCTGAACAACACCTGGTAGTGCTGCACCAGATATGAGATGATGACATTATTCTCCTCCACTGTATAACCGGGAACCCTTTCCTGGGACATCTTTCCTGAAAGACATAAGGATGAAAAGAGGTCTGAGGACCTCATACAGCAAGGTTATTATAGTTTTTAATACACATCTCTGTCCCCCACCATATCTGCAACAACAATATGATCACACAACTCAACAGGTATGTCTACAGAATACCTACCACTGGGACATATATCATATTGTACAACATGTTGTGCTATGTGTTTGTAGTCATGTTCCCTGTGGGGACACTAGCATTGGTGGCCTGTTATGGACAATGTCACCTGCATGCCATTGTAAGGGCCACTATGGTTCCATATATGCATGTGTTCTGTTTGCTATATGATTGCTGCACATTTGTTGCTTTGTATTATTGGGGATATCTATGCATGCTGTTGGACATGATCCAGGAATGTGTGGACTATTACTACCCACATATGTTCTATAAAAGTGACACAATAGCACGTTTAGAGAAAAGTTGCTATCAGAACCACCTCTCCCACCACATCTGGCCATGTTACCAGGCCACATCACATGTGGGACCCACCCTGAGGCCTCCTCATCTTCTAGTCCTGCACTACCTTCAGATGGGGCCACCTCAGGGGATGATGTTCACCCCGGGAGCACACACAGACATGATGCTGTCACCCGAGGTCAGGTCCAGGGTCTGGTGCATAGGCAGCCCCACAGAGACTTGGGGGATGTGCTACAGCACCTTGAGGCCATCAGTACACACTCGCAGGGTCCGCATGCTCCTCCTGCTCAGCCTCCAGCCTAGGTGCCTTCAGGGCCATGTAGCTGATGTTGTGACTGGCCATGGGTGGGGGCCTTGGTCCCATTGTTTCCATCTGGGGGCTCATGGGGCTTTCCACATGACAGACGACACTCCCCATCTAGGGTGTTTATCCACCACATATGACACCCGTGGTGTTCATCCACCACATGTGTCATATACTGCCCCTGTAGGCTGTCTTCTCTATCTTCCAACCCACCTCCACAAATATACCTGTTATCCTTCCCCAAATTCCCAATCCCACCTTCACAAACAAGAGCAATGTGTTCCGAACATGGGGTTCACAACTAACATAACCATCCGGTTTGCACACACTTACTGCTGTATATATATATATATATATATATATATATATATATATATATATATATATATATATATATATATATATATATATATATATGTGTGTGTGTGTGTGTGTGTGTGTGTGTAGTGATATGTGTGATGTTCCTTCACATATATCATGCAGCACTGTCATGCAAAAGTAGGGGGCATGTATTTATATACATATGTGTGTGTGTGTTTGTATATATGTATATATACATATATATATATTTATGTTTGTGTGTGTGTGTAGATATATATTATGTAGATATATATTATGAGTTGTATTACATATTATATATATATATATATATATATATATATATATATATATATATATATATATATATACATACCTATATATGTATATGGGATGCATTCAGATATCGGGTCCACACTCTCTAACTCTCCTTCCTGCACAGCTGCACTGTTCTGCCTTGCTGCAATACAGACAGGTGCCACATGTGGACACAACCTAACATTAGGGGGTATATATAAAGACAGATTGCAGGTAAGCCTATTACACACATATGGCATTTCTGCATGCTATATTACACTTTAACATGACTGTCCTGCAAGTGGTGGGTGCTGGCATCCATGTGTCATTCACAATGGCAGTACTTCCACCACCAGCTATTGGCCACATTAATATACATGTCTTGCATTACACAACACACACTATGATGGCTTACATCTTGTCATTCAGTGCTGATCTGCACAGTTGACAGATATGGCCCACTGTCCACAGGGACAGACACTATTGTCCATAGCAGTTGTTCAGCTGGACATCATTACAACATCACCTGATGGCACATATAAATCATTTCACATCATCTATCCCGTTATTATGGACCAAGTGCTACATTCAATTACATGCATATATACTTCACATACCAGTTGTGGGAATGATGTCTCTTCTGGATAGTTTGCTGTGTGGACAGCTGAATGGATGTTTTTTTTTGTTTGTTTGTTGTATTTGCTTTTTTTTTTTTTGCCTTTCACACACACACTCTCTCTCTCTCTCTATCTCAGTCTATCTCCACTAAATGGATTGAGCTGCTTTGAATAGATTGCAGCATGGATTTTGCAGGTGATGCACATGATCAGGTGATGGCCTCTGCACCAATCAGTGTCCACCACTTGCTACCTGCATTCAGCATGCTGTGTGGTACATCCAATTACCACTGTCATGGCAACTCACTACTATAACTTCCTACATCATGTGGGCATGGTCTTTTTACCTTTCCTGTATGGAGGACATCCTTCTTGTGTATGGACAGCAATACCTCTTACAAGAGAACTTGCAGACTCAGGCCAGCTACATATTTGTATAAAGTTTCAGACCTACAGACAGTGTGAGTAGTGTTGTTTTATGCATTGTATAACACCAGTGTTACAGGGTTTGTGTGTACATACTAGTTTTGCGTGGAATGCAGTCTGTCTGCATAGCTTTCGACTGTGGGCCTATCCACATGATGGCCAGAGGATTGCCTGTTATGTTTTGTCTGTCCACCACACAGGTCAGATATATCACTGGGATTGTGTCTGTTGAGTGCTATCAGTACATGGCTGCATCCATTTGTGTTTCTGACTTCATATTCCTGGCTAAGAGTATGTTGCAGGCTATCCTGTAACACCAGCAACTTTCTCAGTGTATAACAACATTATTTCAAATATGGCCCAGTGTTCCAGCCTCTGTCCTCCACCTATATACCAAGCTTTGTCCATATGACATGCAGAAAGAGGTTGTTATGTAGTGGCCTGTGATTATGTCGTTCTGCCATTCCTGCCATCATGCCAGTGCTGTTGTGGTCCCCACACATATTGTGGGGTAGTGTCCATATATATGTGGGCTACAGCTGCACAGAACATGTGTGCCCTTCTGCAGTCCAGAGGTCAGTGTATGTAACAGTGTTATATGCCCCTGTAACTCAGTCTATGGGGGAGAGTTATTTACCATATATAACCTGGGCTGTTACAACATGTGAGTGATATCAGTAGTAAGCCACCTTAAGGTATATGGCTGTACATTTTCATACATTTCACCATGGGAACATTGTTGGCCTAGTGCTTACTGTCATACAGACTGTTCTGCTTGTCAGTGTGATAGTGATGTTTTCAGTTAAGCATTGTTTTGTAACAAGATACATCCTTGTTGTGGCAACCTAATTATTCTCCCCCTAGGGGTTGAGTACAGACTGTTATTGGAGGCTGCTGAACTATACATCTGCAATACTTACTGTTGACTGACTTTTATCCTCTGCACCAGTGTTCCTTTACTGTTGTACTACTTGAAGGCCTTGGCCTGGACACCAGCATATGTTATACTTTCAGATTACTGTACAAAAATTATCTGCTTGAGAGTTGCATTACTCAGTATGTATTTCAAAGACCTAACAGCTATATGACATGGCATATACAACTGCAATAGTACACAAATAAAACTTTCTTATGTATGCAAACCTGTGTGTGGTGTCATATCCTTTGACTTACCTGTGGATATATGTTTCATGCAACAATCGCCTTTTGTATGAGTGAATCATACACTGTCCATGTGAAAAGGTAGCAACTGTAGGACTACTGGCTATTCAGTATGCTGTGCACCCTCTAAATATGTATCTTCCTCTACATATCTATGTGTGCATATGTGTATTTACATACATATCAAATATATATATATATATATATATATATATATATATATATATATATATATATATATATATGTATATTCATATATGTGTGTGTGAATATGTATCTTTGGAATGTATATTGCTTCCACATTGTACATCCCCTATGGTAGCCAGACTGTACTGCATGATATATTATTTATACCATCCTGACATCATACAGGTGGGATGGATTACTGTTAACTTTTTGTGGCTATGTTGTGTAGAGGTCTGGGTATGGGACTTGCAACAGTTGGTATTGTGTTGCAGGGCAGATCTATTTGGCTGTGGGAGAGGGGGGATATCAATACTTACAAGAGGTACTTAGTTTGGGACCCCTCACCCCCATTACTGGTGCCTTTGGTCATATCTGTATTTATGTTATCTTTTATATCTATAGATCTATATATATATATATATATATATATATATATATATATATATATATATATAATGCATGTATTTATGTATATATATATATATATATATATATGTATATATATATATATATATATATATATATATATATATATATATATATATACATATATATATATATATAATGTATCTATTTATGTATACATATATATATATATATATATATATATATATATATATATATATATATATATATATATATATACTGCGGTGGTGGTGTTGCGGTAGCATTGTCGCCTCACAGTAAGATGATGTCCTGTTCGATTCTCAGCTAGAGCGTCTTCTGTGTGGAGACATGTGTGAATGGGCGTACCTTCATTGAAGGTTGTGCGTCAGAGCTGGCAGCTTGGCACGTATAAATCTACTGCCAATCAATAGCGGACCGGAGTTCCACTGTGGCGACCGGAAAAGCCGAAAGACACAACAACATATATATATATATATATATATATATATATATATATATATATATATATACACACACACACACACACACACACACACACACACACACACACACACACAAACACACATGCATCTACATGTATAAATACATTTCCTGTCCTGTTGAATGTCTGTGCTGGATGATATGTTTGTTAAAACATCCGGGTTTGTATATCTGACATGCCTTAGTGGTAAATCACTTTGGCTATGATGTGCAGGGTCCTGAGTTCAAGACTTGCTAAGGCTGTTTATTTTGTTGCTGGGCATTACAAGGGCTGTTGGATACAGAGTGATTAAGGCACTTTAAAGCAGTTGCAAGCAAGTTTGCGTGGGTTTGCATGATGGTAAGCAATGCTAACTTCCAGTTAAATATGCTTACAGAGAGTTAGCTTTAAAATTGATTAACCTGTATGCGCATTGCTTACCCCCATGCAAACAGATTTAAAACCACTTACTACTGCTTAAAAGTGCTTATTCTCTCTTACCCCCCCCTCTAATTTCTTTAAAAGAAAAGAAAAAGAGTTGATAAGAAAGTGGTGAAAAAGGGGCACGAAGAGGGAAATACAGTAGGGAAAATAGCTAGAGATGTGCAGGACCGGTGTAGGGAAGGTCCATAGCTGCCCATTTCTTCTACAGCAGCAGCTGTGCATGTACACTGATTTGGAGGTTTATTTGGACACTCATACCCCTGACAGAGGGGTGAGGACAACAATAATATGTTGTGAAGCCAATTAGACCAGATTACATGTGTCCATTTGACACGTGTGAAATGGACAGCTTTGTATGCGGCATGCTTGTTTTGGGAACAGATTGCCCTTTTGTTTTCTTTAAGGTGAGAGTGGGATGTTGGGAAGGGATAGTAGGTATATTTGGGGAGGTAGGTTGGGTAGGTTAAGAGATAAGACAGACAAGACAGCATACAGGGGTGGTATATGACATATGTGGGGGGTAAACACCTTGGATGGGGAGGGGTGTTTGGAAGTCGGAAGCCCATGAGCCCCCTAGTGGAAAAAGTGGGACTGAGGTTACCACCTATGGGAATTCACCACTGCACCTTCACGGCCCCTAAGGTGGCTGTGCTGGGGGCTGAGTAGGAGGGGCAGGCTGACCCTCTAGTTGCACCACATGGCCCTCAAGCTGGTGTAGCTGATCTCCAAACTCCTTGCAGAGCTCGCTACACACCAGACCCCAGACCTGCCGATGGGTGACAGTATCCTGTTTGTGCCCATTCCTGGGGGGGGGCATGCCCCAATCCCCTGAGGTGGTTCCACCCAAAGTTGCTGCAGGACCATTGGATGAGGAGGTCCTGTGGTGGGCCTCAGATGTGCTGGTGCCCAGTGCCATGTCCAGATGAGGTGGGACAGGTGGGTCCGCTGGAACCAGCCTTTCTAAACGTGCTATGGTGTTTCAATTTTAAAACATATGTGGGTTAGTAATAGTCCACCCATTCCAGGATTAGGTATAACAGCATGCATAGATATTCTCATTAACCCAAAACACCAGATATGGAACAGTTGCACAGCAAACAGTACACATGCATATATGGAACCACAGTGGTCATTACAACAGCATGCAGGTACATTGATGGCAGAATGACACCAATGTGGGAGTATTTCAACATGGCACATGCAAAGAAACAAATTACAATATTTATCAAACAATAGGACATATGTCCCAACAGTAGATTTAATGGTGCACATACTGATTGAGTTGTGTATTTAGTTTATTGCTGCAGATATGGTGGGAGTTGAGAAAGATGTCGATTAACAACTTGTATATCCCTGTAGTTCTCATTACTTACCTAGTCAGTGCTGTGATCTTTACCTTACAGGTATTATTACACTACCCTATGGCCTTAGTTTGGACAGTGGTATGGATGTGGACAACTATATACATGAACTGTGTTTTACCTGCAGTACACACCTCTTATCTGGTATACCCGTGAAGGTATTGTTTGTTAACACTACCTGACTGTTTCTGCACATATTCCCAGATTCCATGTTGATGTTGTCCACATACCTCTCCATCTGGTATTGCACACACTCTGGGCATGTCTTGACAACATGCAGGTGAAGCTGGGACATATATTGACTATTGCCCTCATAAACCTTTGGTGAGTTGTACAATGACAGGTTTGTTTTCATAGACATTTTCCAAATATTTACAGGCCTGACAGTCAGTTATATGACATTAAATGCTGCCTAAATGTCAGAGATTGGTACGCTGATATGCCAGGGGGAACAGGTTAACAGCCAACAGCTATGGGCCAATTCTCTGGACATTCCGGATAGATCTGTACAGTCGAGGGGTATGATTCTGCATACAGCTTACTACCACACCTAAGATTCGAACCATGGCTGTGTGTGCTAAAAATAAAAAAAGTATATCTCACAGTTGAGTGTGCTATATAGATATTGCTGTATATCTTTTCTCTGCATTTTGTCTCCCGTGATTTTACAATCTGAACTTGTAATTACAACACTCTTATACAGGGTTTCCTAGACAGTTTTATTATGTAGCACTGTGTGGATGACAGTGATGAGTAATACCTTATTAGTCAGAGATACTGAAACACTAACACTGCCATACCATACCAGAATAAACAGTACCAGTCCAGGATTTCAATCTTTTATTTCTAGGCACAGTTTTCATATCTGACATACTTTGCTTATTACTCTTATTACTCTTATAACACTTTGGTGAGTTGCTAGAGTGACAGGTTTGTTCTTATAGATATATTTCTGACAGTTATGATGTCTGACAATCAGTTGTATGTCATTATTTGCTGTCTACACTTCTGGGGTCATCCCACTGATTTTCCAGGGGGACAGAGTGACAGGCAGGGGACTTACACCAATTATTTGGACTTTCTGACATTATCTGTACAGTTGCGGGGTATGATTCTGCATACAGCTTACTACCACTCCCAGGATTCGAACCATGGCTGTGTATGCTAAAAATACAACACTTGACATCTCAGTTGGGTGGGCTATTTGGATTAGGTTATTTATCTTTTCACTGTTTTCTGTTTAAGTCTCTCTCTGTTGTACAATATGACCTTGTGATGACAGCAGTCATATACAGACTTCCCTACACATTTTATTTCTGTTGCACAGTGTGGGTAACAGTGCTTACTACAACAGAACTATTAGGAGATTGCAACAGTACATTACCATCTGATATCAGAGTAAACACAAGCAGTTCAGGAGGTAAACCTTTATTACCAGGCTGTTAACCTTTTATTTACATACAACCTATATGAAACCCTTCCTGCCATATTGTCAGGTTTATTCAGTTTTTACCATACACAATACAGGTTGTATACTGGCAATTAACTCTCTACTACTTTTAGATTTATTTCTTATGACAGTAAATGCAAGATCATTACTAACCTGCCTCGCAACGCAACCTCTGCAGTCTACAGGCATGGGCTTCCTGATTCACAACCCGCTCGTCTGCCACTGTCAAAGACATAAGAGGAATATTTAGCCATACCTATCCATAATATACATGAGCTGGCAATTATTAAACAGGTAGTAGACTGATACTTACACACAGCTGGGACATCACCCATCTGCCTAGCCTATTGGATCCACTGATCCAAGAGCTCCCTCTTTCTCTGTTTCAGGTCAGCATAGTGATGCCTGACCTGCTCACCAGTTCAAGGGATGCCAGTGGCACTGGTGAGGTCACAGGCGAGATGGTCCCAGGCTTCCACTTTATATTGGGAACCCTGGTACTGGCCCTGCAGCAGTCTCTGGTCATGGTCTTTAACAAGGAGTCCTGACATGAGTTTGAACTCCTGGATGCCCCAGAGCTGCACCAGAAAGCTTGATCCTTCCTCAACACCAGCCATTGTGCCTACAGGAGGAAGCTGCAACCAGTTATGAGATGTATTCTTGCCTGTGGGGTTTAAATTGGGCTGATATCTCCCACACTTTCCCTTGATTGGACGGTTTTGAAAATGCTAAGCTATAGGCAAACCTGTTTACCTAAGGTTTGCATTGCTTAAAAGGGTATACCAATGGGCAACTGATTTAGCTGGCCTACACATTGCTTACACCTAGTAAGCAGGGGTGTGCAATGCTTAGGGTTGCTTAATTTTTAATTTGCACACTATTTGCTGTTTGGCATTGAGTTATCATTCATTTCATGTTATATATGTGTTTGGTATAAATGATTCATGTGTACATACACTGTATGGGGTCCTTGTGTTTATATGGGGATTTCAACACTTTATTACAATGACACCTCACATCTGGACTCCAGTTCACATATTTATGTTATGTAGTAGGTTATACAACATAACACTTTATATAGATTCCTTTCACATGTTCATTTTGATTTTCCTATAGTGAGGATCTGTTTGGTGATGCCACAATCGTATGTATTTCTGTGATGGCTTACTGGTTAACTACTGTGACTATAGTGTACAGGGTTATGGGTTCAAGACCTGCAAGGGCTGTTCATTTTGTTGCTGGGCTGAACAAGGGCCATTGGATACAGGGTGATTAAGGCACTTTTAATCTGTTGTAAACAGGTCTGCACGATGGTAAGCAACGCTAACTTCCGGTTAAATATGCTTACAGAGAGTTAGCTTCAATATTGCTTAACCTGTGTGTGCATTGCTTAGCCCCATGCAAACAGGCTTATACCCACTTACTACTGCTTACAAGTGCTTACTCCCGCTTACCCCCACACTAATTTACACAGACATGTAACATGGCTCTTGGGAAGGTGGTGGATTTGGACACATTATGGATTTATCATTCATTACACATTATACCTTCGATTTGTAACCCTATTTCATGTGTACATATACTGTATGGGGCACTTGTGTTTATCTGTGGATTTTACAACATTATTACAATGACACCTCACATCTGCATTTAATGCAGTACTACAGTTCACAAACATATGTTATTTAGTAGGTTATACAACAATAAAAGTGTTCATAATGTGCTTTGACATGGAAAATGGAATTTACTAGAGTGAGAATCAAACCGGAATGACTGCTCATAAGGTGAATGCTCTGACCACTACACTATTGCAGTATTGCTTCATTGGCATGTATCTTCATATTCATCTTCATGTGCTATTTAAGCTACGTATGCGTAGCTAAGCAATGGTCAAACCCACGCACCTACGATTAAATTCAATCTGTTTATATTATTATATTTTAAATATTGCTCTTATAAACTTGGGGTGTTGCTAGGGTAACGGGATTTGTCTTTATGTACATTGTCTGACTGATTTGAAGTCTGACACTCGTATGTTTGCCATTATTTCAGACTTCATTAATGAGATCATCCCATTGATTTAGCTGGGTAAATGAGGGACAGGCCAGATGTATGTGCCACATATCTGGACATTCTGCATTGATTTATGCTGTTGGGGGTATGCAACCCCCTATGAGCGGTCTCACTCATTGTAATTGCCAAACAGCATTTCTTGACTGTGGGGGCATGTATATTGTGAGAGTTCTACTCTCAGACACACCCTGTACTCGTCCACGCTCCGTGTCCGTTTGGGAGCAGAGGCAGCGTCCCTTCATAAGTATGCATGGCACACTGCCATGCTGCTCATAAGCAATCACTTCCATGCAGGATTAAGCTATTCCTGCACGGCAGCTTACTGAATCCCAGGGATAGTGGAGAGCTGTAAAAAGGGGAAGAATCTAAGTATGCCATGGATTGATTACAAAAAAGCATTTGACAGTATCCTAAAAGAGTGTATAAGATACACCCTACACTGATAAACTACATCACAGCAACCATGAAATGGTGGCAAACCACTTTGCTGTTAAGCACGATAAAAGGCAAATTATTATTCCAGGGATAAAAATTCAAAGGGAGATATTCCAGGGTGACTCTCTGTCACCATTGCTCTTTTCCCTTGTCCTTGACCCCATTAAGCTGTTTGTTAAACAGATTATGCCATGGCTATAATTTGGCTCCCAGAAAACAACAAATGCAAAGACTTCTCTTTGTCAATGATTTAAAACTGTATAGCTCATCAGATGAGAAACTGAAAGCACAACTGCTAGTAGTCAAAATTTTTTCAGATGATATTAAGAATGTCATTTGGTCTTGATCATCATCTTCTTTCAGCTGTTCCCGTTAAGGGTGGCCACACCAGATCACCTGTTTCCATTTCTTCCTGTCCTCTGCATCTTGCTCTGTCACACCAACCACCTGCATGTGATCTCTCACCACATCCATAAACCTTATCTTAGGCCTTCCTCTTTTCCTGTTACCTGGTAGCTTCATCCTTAGCATCTTTTTCCCAATATACTCAGCATCCCTCCTCAGCACATGTCCAAACCAACGTAATCGTGCCTCTCTGGCTTTGTCTCCAAACCTTCCAATCTAGGCTGACCCTCTAATATACTTATTCCTAATCCTGTCCACCCTCGTCACACCC
The DNA here is from genome assembly GCF_019279795.1 of Protopterus annectens. Taxonomy (NCBI): domain Eukaryota; kingdom Metazoa; phylum Chordata; order Ceratodontiformes; family Protopteridae; genus Protopterus; species Protopterus annectens. The sequence goes on from NC_056732.1 coordinate 1,761,751,893, forward strand.
AGTGCAAATCTTAACATCTTTAATTCTGCCAGATCTAGGTCAAACTCCTGCCTTTTTGTCAATGCCACTGTCTCCAACCCATATAACATAGCTGGTCTCACTACCCTCTTGTAGACCTTCCCTTTCACACATACAGGTACTCATCTGTCACAAATCACTCCTGACACTCTTCTCCACCCACTCCATCCTGCCTGTCTCTTCTTCACCTCTCTTCCACACTCACCATTACTCTGAACCACTGACCCCAAGTATTTAAACTCATCCACCTTCGCCACCTCTACTCCTCGCATCCTCACCATTCCACTATCCTCCCTCTCATTCACACACATATATTCTGTCTTAGTCCTGCTGACCTTCATTCGTCTTCTCTCTAGAGCATATCTCCATCTCTCCAGGGTCTCCTCCACCTGTTCCCTACTCTCACTACAGACCACAATGTCATCTGCAAACATCATAGTCTACAGGGACTCTTGTCTGATCTCGTCTGTCAACCTGTCCATCACCATTGCAAATAAGAAAGGGCTCAGAGCTGATCCTTGATGTAACCCCACCTCCACCTTAAACACATCCGTCACTCCCACCGCAGACCTCACCACTGTCAGACTACCCTTGTTCATATCCTGTACCACTCTTACATACTTTTCTGACACTCCTGACTTCCTCATGCAATACCACAACTACTCTCTAGGCACCCTGTCATATGCTTTCTCTAAGTCTACAAAAACACAATGCAACACCTTCCGACATTCTCTGTACGTCTCCATCAACACTCTCAGAGCAAAGATCACATCTGTAGTACTCTTTCCTGGCATGAAACCATACTGCTGATCACTAATCATCACGTCCCTTCTTAGTCTTGCTTCCACTACTCTTTCCCATAACTTCATGCTGTGACTGATCAATTTAATCCCTCTGTAGTTACTACAGCTCTGCACATCACCCTTATTCTTAAAAATCGGTACCAAAACACTTTTTTTCCATTCCTCAGGCATCCTCTCACATTCCAAGATTTCATTAAACAATCTGGTTAAAAACTCCATTGCCATTTCACCTAAACACCTCCATGCTTCCACAGGTATGTCATCTAGGCCAACAGCCTTTCTATTCTTTATTCTCTTCATAGCTATCCTTACTTCCTCCTTGCTAATCCATTGTACTTCATGATTCACTATCCCTACATCATCCAACCTTCTCTCCCTCTCATTCTCTTCATTCATCAACCCCTCAAAGTACTCTTTCCATCTCCTCAACACACTCTCCTCACTTGTGAGTATGTTTCCCTCATTATCCTTTATCACCTTTACCTGCGGCACATCTTTCCTAGTTCGGTCCCTCTGTCTAGCCAATTGGTACAGGTCCTTTTCTCCCTCCTTAGTGTTCAACCTTTCATACAACTCTTCATATGCCTTATCCTTAGCCTTCAAGTCATTTGGTTTTGATAAATGTGCAAAAGCAACCTTTGAAGCAGAAAAGCTGCACCACCAAGAAAACATGAATTTGGGACAAGAATGTGATATAAAAGAACTTGAGCAAGAGGGAGTGTATAAATATTTGGGAATTGATGTAGGACCAACAATAAAACATGAACAAATGCAAATAATAGTAAGGAATATGGTAGAAGAGTTAAATTAATACTGAAAACAGGGTTGACATCTAGGAACAAAATTCAAGCTATAAACTGATTTACTCTTCCTGTCCTAATTTATAGTTTTGGAGTGATTGACAGGCCCCAAAATGTGTTGGCTAGATTAGACAGGAAAACAGAACATACCATGATTATATATTCCCCAGTCTGAAGGCGGTGTGGGCCTCCTTGAAATTGATTACATGTATAGATCTGCAATCAGGAGGCTGCAAACATATCTGCTGACCGTGCAACACCCAAACATAGTGAATGTTTTGAAACATGAGGAGAATAAATCTAAGATGACTTCCCTTCTTAGTCTAGAAGAAGCATATTGTCATCAAGTGGGAATGAAAATCAAACCAGAAGTAGATAAAAATCAGGCAGCAACTGAATGTGCCATAAAACAAAAGAAAGACTATAAGGAGAATGATCAAATGAGAAAGCAAGAAATGTGGAAAATGTATAAATATAGTTGCAAGTACAGAAAGCTCCTGGAGGAACCTCATGCTGATCAGGATGGAATGCAGGCATGGTTAAGGAGAGGTGAATTCAAACCAAAAGATGAAAGGTTAATATTGGTGGCCCAAGATACATACACATTGGTTTACAAAGTCCATTGAACATGTGGGAGAAACAGACAAATGTAGTTTTCATAAAACAGAATTGGAAACAATCCCATACCTTGTTGCTGGTTGTGATATACTAATGGCAGAAGGACTGTATACTGAAAGGCATAAGAATGTGGCAAGACTGTTGCACTGGGGATTGTGCAAACATTATAGTAATAAAGTAGCTGAAAATCACTGGAAACATGAGCCACAAAGCATCATAGAAAACAATTAAGTCTACATCACATGGGATCACTCATTACCAACAGTTCAAAAGGTAGATGTGAGAAAACCAGATAAAGTGGTCCATGAAAAGAAGACAAAAGTAGCATTGGTCACTGAAATCGCTACACCCAGTGACTACTGTGTCCTGCATACAGAGAGACATAAAGTCATAAAATATCAGGATTTGCAGGCATAAATGAGAGTGATGTTGAAGAAAGATGTCCATACAGTCCCAATAGTAGTTGGAGCAATGGGTCTTATAAAACAGGAATCTGCAGTCATATTTAGATATGTTACCAATACATGTAACTCCATACAAATTGCAAAAGGAGTCATTACGGGCACCTTGTGGATGCTGTGAAGAGCACTTCTGTCTGACATCAAGGATTGAATAATACTAATATCATGAACTTCATACTTTGACTTAGGAATGGAGTCCATTACCATCATGGTATTAGAAACCCAAACGATTTGGAGAAATTAAAAAAGGGAGCTAGGTATTAATCCTTATATCATTAGGTCAGTCACTAACTGGCTCACTGGTAGAACTCAGAGTGAAAACAGTGGAATCAACCTCCAACAGCACACCTGTAACCTGTGTTTTTCCACAGGGATCTGTCCTGACACCTCTTCTGTTTAGAATGTAGTTTTCCAAAGTATAAGCTAAAATTAAAGGTCTGTGGCTGACAAAGTTTGCTGATGACTGCAAATTGGGAGCAGTCATAGAAGCTCCATATGATGACAACATCCTACAGGAGAGTCTTACACACACAAATCATTGATCCCAAACCTATGGCTTTAACCTCAATGCACCAAACTGTATTAGCATCCATCTCAGTAAGTGCAATGTTCCTGCTAACTCACATATCAATAAAAAACCCTAAATATGCACTCACTGGTGAGAAACCTGGTCACACAGGTTGATGATAACCTTGCCTTAGATCACCATATCTCCACAGTAGTAAAAGAGGCATTCTACATTGCTCATCTCATAAGTAAGGCCATTGTACCCATAAGAGTAAAAGTAGTTATAACCTCTCTGTACTCTCCCCTCATCAGGCCAATAATGGAATGCAGTGCCCCTTTTGGTATGCACCTTTGGAAACATCTGCATCAATTGCAGAGACCACAAAGGTTCCTCACAAGAATAAGTCAAGGTTTTCAGCATCTGTCCTATGTGGAGCATCTGAAATCACTCACTTTATGCTGTGTCATGCAGACTGCTCAGAGGAGACCTATGCCTTGCATATAAGGCAATCTGTGACCAGGTTTATTGGAAATGCTGCATATCTGCAAATCAAATGGTGCAAGGGTTACTCACTCTATACAACTTAACCTGTTGTATAACAGTAATACAACATGCTGGAGGGTCAGAAGTTACCACAAATTTGGAATTGACTCCCACTTCATGTCAATCAGAGCACCACATTGGTCCTCTACAAATGCAATCTGAATGATTGGATGTGTAACCATAAATTCACCCTGGGGGTTTCACCTATGTCATTCTTGGACAGGAGCAATTGTTTCTGATCATGGAACTAAGGGTAGAATGTGGCTAGGCTTGTATGGGCCCTAGGGCCATTAGCCTACTCAGTTCCTATGATCCTCTGATATGACCCAGTCATGGTCCATGTGGGAGTACATGACCTGTGACATACCTCCCTAGACTATACTTACAGATACTATTTGAGATCTCAGAAAATGTCTGTTCGACCATTGACACATGACTTAAAGCTGCAGGGAGTACAACAACAGTGCAAAGTTGTTAAGCCTTCCACACAGTTACACCAGCTACTTCACAGGCAGGGACTAAAGGTGGAGGTGTCTCTATGTACATCAAAACTAAAGATACCTCAAGGTTGGTCAAACAGGACAATACACTTGAGCTGCGCCTGGTTCAAATTACAAAAAACAAAATACAATACTACATCCATGCATGCTGTAGACCCACCCCCATGCACCAGGAAACCCATATCATGTATTTAAACTTATTGGAAACACTAGCCATGCCAAGCAATACCACATGCATGGGTGACATGCAGTAACCCACTATTAACTTGAATCCTATATGACACTGAACATATAGACACAGAGGTTCCTGGATTTCGTAAACAGTAACTCCCTGGACCAGATAGCCAGTACACTATCCAGAGGAGCAACCATACTGGGAGTGGGCCTCATCAATATGACAGAGTCATGCAGAGCCCATACTGTAATATCTTCCCTGGTAAGGCCCAATCACAAATGGTCACCTTTGAAGTAGAAATAAAACATGGGGCCCCCATCTACACATGGAATATTCAGAAACTACTGTAAAGCTGACTTCCAACTATTAGGTGATGGATGCACTGTCCAAATCTCAAGCTCCCATAAACACTGAGAACACTGCGACCTATGCAGACATGTTCACAGAAATGCTGTACGAGCATGTTATGAGCTGCATAGAGGCAGCTGTACCCACTAGGGAGAAGTGCAGACCTAACTCAAAATCAAGCCACCCTGATGAAATCACAGAGTTGATAGGCTGTATAACAGATGAAACAAACTCATGGCAAAACATAGGTTTGCAGCACACAACAGGATAAAATCACTCTCAAAGTAGACAAATAAATCAGAGGACAAATGAAGGCTACCACAGCCAGATTTGATGTAAGTTTAAGCTTCTAGGCCAAGGACAACCACAAGGCATACTTTAGCTATGTCTGCAAATGAAAAGGTAAGACACATATCTCATTGTAATTGGAACCACCTATAATGAAGCAGATGATATAGCAACCTCCTGGCTCATAAATTGGGCCCCAACATTACCTTTCTCTCCCCCTCAACCTTCCATCAGTAAATAACATCAAATATAAGCACCCTTACTATCACTTGGGATCAGTTCCTTAATACTCTCTCTAAGACGAAGTACACTGCATCAGTGGGCCCACACAATATCCCAGCATGGCTTCTATATAACATGAAACATGACCTTTCATGGCCTCTGGAATTAATACTTCACTGTAGCCACCAAAGAGGCATCATGCTTTGTTAATGGAAAACAGCAACAGTCATCCTTCTGCACAAAAGTGGGCCATCTACAGACCCTGGAGACTACAGACCCAGAAGTCTCATTAGTCTGATATGTAAAGCCATGAAAAGAATTATCCTGGAAATGATTAACAGAAATGTAGTACACCTGCAGACACTGTACCACACCCAGTTTGGTTTTGTCAAGGTCAGGCCATGCCTACCCTACTTGGTGGACCTATTTGAGAAGGTAACCAAAGCAATGGATGAGGGAGAAATTATTCACTTCATCTACCATGGCCTGGCAAGGCATTTGACACTATAACCCTATCAGGCATTGTTGACAAACTCAAGAGGTTAGTATGTCAGCCAGTGGATAGCCACGTGGCTGACAGACAAGATCCAGGAAGTTAGCATTGAAGAGCCCACCTCTACAATGAGGCCAAATTGATTGCAAATTAGGAGCTGTCATTGAATCCCACACTGACACAAATGTTATCCAGGAGGGGCTGACACAGACATACAGTTGTTGTCAGAGCCATGGACTAACACTAAATGCCAAGAAAATCCTTTTTTGAAGTTATCCCTCCCTGGTAACTATCGTATTGACTGCACACCTCCATCAGTTAACCCGGTAATCAGGAACTTATGGACACATAGCTAGTGATCTAGCATTTGACTGTCATGTGTCTGTAATTTTGGGGAAATCATTCTATCTTGTGTAACATATAAACAAAGATACAGCACGTAAACAAAGGAAGTCATTGTTCCACTGTATTCCACATTCATCATACCTATCATTGAGTGCAATGCCATCTTTGGTATGTAACTAACCAGGCATACTTGACAACTGTAACATCCACAGAGGTTCCTCACTAAACCACTGCATGGTGTATGTAACATGTCCTATGCAGACCATGTGAAGGCCTTATCCATGTATTCTGTCTCCTACATGCTTTGGAGGGGAGGTGTATGCTTGCCATACAGGATGGTGTCAGACCCCACTGTAAATCTCCTGCATATCCACAAAACAGTTAGCATCAGAAATGCCTGTTCTGCAGACCTACACCATGCCTGTAGTATAAGTAGAACATGCTGGACAGACAGGTATGTAACCCAGAAACTACACCTTATATGGGACAGGCTCCCCATCCATGTGAAGCAGAACTCTGCCCTAATGCAAATCAAGTGCAATTTACACAACTGGATGGGGAACACGACAATCATACCTGGCTTAGGACCAATGTCTCTAATGGACACATGGAAACTGTGGAAGGTTCATCTGCCATGTCCCAACTTGTAAATGTTTCAGCTCCTAAAACTCTGCTTACACTTATCAAGGGTATCAGTCCTTGTCAGAGTTTAGGGATGGATGGCTAGGCTTAAAGAAGCCTTTGAGCTAATTAGCTTCTTAAACACATATGAACCTATGGACCCATGAATCTATACTGTTTTACCTTTCTGATGATATTTTTCTTCTGTGCTGACATTCAGTCCTCTGCTCTGACATTGATGGGTTGATTATAGATGTGTACCCATAGGTGTGTCCTACACAATCCTGAAAGTGAAACACAAACATTTCCATGAGACATATTTGATTGTGTGACTACACAGCCACTACAACAGCATCCATTGTAACGTACACGCATTATTATGGTATACTCATTATAAATGGCAATGTACAATATCTGTAAATGATCAAGTAGCATGTCAAAAGCAACAATGGATGAAACAAATTTATGTTAATGTAGATAGTCACCTTGTGCATCAGGCATGTAGCTTTATTTCCCTGCATCCATGGGAAAGATGATAGGGATGTGGCACAGGTATACAGAAAAAACATGAACCTGTACCCTCTGGATAAACACCAAAGCACCAACAAATGCAAAAAAGCAGTACAGCAAAAAAGTTCTAGTGCTGTGGCTGAACGATGACAATTGTAGAATAACTTCTTTATTGAACAAGAGATATGAGTGCTTTTGCAGTGTATGGCACAGGTATCATCTCTTGCACAGGGTTTTGTGTGGGGGTGCAGGAGGCCTAGGCAGACCAAATAGATTGGCAAGTGTGTGTGTGTGAGTCAGGAAGGGAAGCAGGTAAAATGAACCATGGAAATGTGGCATGTGTGTGTATGTAGGTGACCTGAATGTGACAGTGGTGTGTGAGTGCCTGCAGGAACACAACCAAGCTTAGTGCTAGCCCTATGTGTCTGTATGTTGGACAACTGTGAAGCATGAATGGTAAAGCTGACAGTTCATCATCTCCACCCCTGAACATGTGAACTGGCTCTGCCAGGAGTGGCACTGGCACCTCCACTTACAAGTCAGATGTTGTGCTACTATCTGCAGATGACTGCTTTCTTCTGGGAACGTGCCCTCCACAGGAACATCCAAGACCATGAGCCCATGGACTACCACATCTTGTTGTGGACAGCACACTACCCTCTGGAGTGCTGGATGTACTGCAACTATGGAAGCATGACTATGCACAGCCACATTGACTTTGACTCTCAGCAGATGTAGTTGCTGACCTACATCCATGAGGCCGATGCTCAACTCCAACCATATGTTCCATCACAGACAACGTGAGTTCCAAGACAGATAGTGTGTGATCTGAGAACAACGTCTTTCCACTGCATCAGTCAACCATTCCAGGGAATCAGCAACACGGTAGAGACAGTCATGGATGTCAGGCTGTGCTGCATCCATAACCCTGAGCATTAATTGGGAGTTCCTTTTGGAACATGCCTGTGCCATCATGATGGCCATAAACATACACTGAGTGACACATGATGAGACACCTGTAACAGGTGGTGGAGGGACAGCAGGCCTCCTATCAGCACCCTTATCAATCTTCCTGTGTGGAACATCACCAAGTGTTTGGCTATGGTCATTGTTGACAGTCACTGCAGCCACAGTAGCCACACTTCCCTGTTCAATGTCCCCACCTTCTGACTCTCCAATATCTGTGGCCACAGAGGACTTGGTATGCATAGGAATACTGGCTGTGTCTGGTGATAATGAAGGCAGATGAGAGATGTCAACCTTTGTGTCATATTCAGCCCCTGCAACCCTCAGATGGGCCTCACTTTGGCCATCATCATCATCAGAGTCTGAAGAGACACTGACATCAGATTGTGAAGGGAGCAAAGACCAACCTCCCCACCTGTGATACAAAGGGAAAAACATTACATTAATACCTGCACTACTATGCTCTGCAGTACTATGTTGCAATATATGTTAAGCTGTATACACTGCTGTCACTATTAGAGATTTGTATCACCCCCAACCTTATATAGTAGGACATGAGGACATTATTTTCTAACCCAAATCTGTAATTATTTAACAATAAAAGTTATTTAAACAAGAATCATATGAGAAAAACATAAATGATGTGCACTGTTGACATTCTGTAAAACTCTGCACAGTTGACAGTTTTAGCAATCTGTAATGTCCTGACAATACTGCCAGATCAATCACTGTGGTCACACCTAGAAGGCATATGTATGAGTCTAAACTGTGTGCAGTCAGAAAATATCTGTAAAACTGGCAATCCTGCAGAGAGTACATCAATCCAGCCAGCAGGCCTGGGGTGACACTTTAGTGAATACATTAATCTAAATATATATCTCTGACAAACAATTTTGTGCTTACAAGCAGTAGGAGCACAGCCTCTTCCTATTCCTGATGGTCCTGAAAAACATTTGAGGGAGAGGCAATGTGAACAGCACCACATGTTACAGTATAACATTGGTACTATGTCCAAATATCTCCAATTTACAGTAGCTATGTTAACAGGTATGTGGATCACAATCTATGCATGAGCTTAAAACTGCAGCTAACCTCCTTCTTTCCCCATAAAACACCTGACACCCATGTAAAACTATGTACACCCTGACACACTGAATGCTACAGTATTCCAGTGCTGATTCAACTAAGCATACCTGGACACTCCTCTTGGGTGGAAATGGTGGCACCCACATCCAAGACATATCAGGTGATGGATGGCCAGCATCTTGCATACTTGATATCTCCTGAAATACAAATAAATGAGAACACATCAGGATCACATACAAGGGAGTACAGTTTGTAGAGATACAGCAATAAAGGAAGGCTATCAGTATTCCCCACTTGATTGCACATCTCATATTCAACAGTGTGCCAAACATAAAAAGGGTGTGGACACAACTAGGATAGTAGCAATAGTGACCTACTCCTCATTGTGCCATGACAGATACTCATATATGATCACACACCCAACACAGGAGTCCATTGTAGTGTGCACCATAACAGGACCCCCATAACATATATAAACAACAGTGCCAATCAAATAGCAGTGTACTATTATAACTGCTAACAAATGAAGCATCCCGGAGACCTGTGTACCTAGTTACCACACAGGATTATACCCTGGCTGTATTCTACATACTCTGTAGGTAAAACAAAGCTGGAGTTCAATAGCATGTCATCAGTACAGTTCTAAGAAAGGCTTACTGATGTAATTCCCATTCCCTTAAGTATATTCAAAGATATGCATCATGCTGGCAACAAAATGGTTACATACCTGATGGAGTATAATACTCGTCTGTGGAAAGATACAGCTATATAAGTACTGTGTCAATGAGTTCACCATACAAGCTAACCCTCATACACAATGGTTCCCCTAGCTAGAAGTTTGCCTTTTTAAGATGATTCTCATTAGCAGGTGATTGCCTCTGGACCAATCTGTGGTTCAGGAATACTACATGCAGAATACACAGCTGATTTGCAGCATAAGCAGCCAGTCCCATGCAACTATTCAACAAGATATAAGGCCTCAAAGTAGAGCCCATCCTCCTTTCTCATATTTTGGGGTGGAAATTACTTAAAGATACTATGTTACCACTCAGAGAATGCTTGTAGCAGCTACATTTTATACATATGTGGTGTTACAGGCTGAAGCTGCTGCTGCTGCAGGCAATAGGCATAGTCAGAGAGGCTGCATAGTGCACAGGAGAACAACACTTAAGAGTAGCTGTAGGACCTGTGGCAGCCTTGGTGTACAGCCAGAGCTTGATTGAGGGAATCCATCCCACTGGAAATGAAGGTATGTGTTTAAGGTAAGTATGTCAGACAAAGGTATCATTAACAGAGTAAAAGGCGACATGCTTGGTGTGTCCTAGAACAAGGTAGGGGTACATTAACCATTATGTCAACCAGATGGATAACTGCCAAATCATGTTTTATGTTGTGGTAGTCATCCAGAATGTGTGTGCTGGCAACCCTTGCTTCTAGCTCGACCTCCATATGTGCATGTTACTTGCGCAGCTGTGGTTCTTTGTATCATCTCTAGCAAATCATTGAGGGCTACAGTCTATCACTGAGTCTCATTTGAATGACATAGTTTAAAATCCTCTGTGAATTCATACTAATGTATGACCTGACATTCTATGTACTTTCTAGTGCTGTAATAAGAATAGTTTAAATGTGGTCCTATCTGTAAGCCTTTGACTTCCATTATTTAGAAGCAGACATTCCATCTGTACTGCTTTAGGTGGATAAATAGGTGATGAGACAATCATACATATCAAAATTTATAATGGTGATGTACATATACATGTATTTTAAATGCTAGACACAGCTGCATTTGAATCCAGGACCATGTGGACCAAAAATTAATGTTTTCAAAGCATTTAACAGATTGAGCTACTGAGTCAATGTTAAAGGTGTATTTTTACATGTTGTAGATATAATTGCACACTTACCTGCTATTGCATACCTTACATCTATTATTATGTGAATGGCTTTATAGTGATTTATTTGTCTACTAGAGTCCCAGTTAAACTCCTATTTTTCATTAATCTTTTAGCATATTTGCACAATGCCGCATGATGCGCTGCATTGCTTAAACACGCTTCATGAAGAGAAAATGCCACTTGCTAGGTTTTGCTTAAAACAGGTGTGCTAATTAACTGGCTGTGTGGCTTGGTGTGTTGATGCAGTGTTCTTCAGGTTCAATGGTACTGGGTTCAAAATAGGGTGCAGGTGTACTTTCTGAACGTGATTATTATGCTTTTAAAAACATATGATCATAGGAAGTTACTAGACTATTCACCCTGAGCCCTTTATAAGCCTAGCCAAGAGTTTAGCCCAGGTTTTGACAAGTCATTACCCAATGCCCTTGTCCAGCAGGGTGGAATCCCAGGGCTGTATTTTCTGTTTCTCATCCAGTTATCCAGGTTGTGCTTGAAAAGTGATAATGATGTACTTTGCTTGATGTGAAGAGGGAGTCTATTCCACAGATAGGGGAGTCTCTGGGACAGAAATCTGTCCCACCAACAAGTCCTATTTGTGTCATAGACCAGGTTAAGATTGTGCATGCAGGTTACTCGAATAGAGCTTGAATGCGAATATGCAGCAGTTCCATCAAGGTGGGGTCTGAGATTGCTTTGTATGCCAGACAGAGGTCACCTCTGAGGAGTCAGTATGAAACTGAGTAGAGGGACAGGGCTTTAAGCCTGTGTGGGCTAGATGTTTGAGGCCCTGGATTCTTCTGGTGAGGAACCTCTGTGGTCTCTCCAGCTGCTGCATGTGCTTTGTGAGATACATGTGAAAGGGGGCATTGTACTCAATAATTGGCCTTATAAGGGAGGAATATATGGATGTTATGACCTCATTGTCCCTGGATGAGATATCCTTACTTATGAGGTGCGCCATGTAGAAAGCTTTCCATACAATGGAAGCAACATGGTGGTCAAAAGTCAGGTTGCGATCAACCTGGGTCCCCAAATCCCTCACAATTGATTGTGTGCTTTGGACATTGTTATTAATGTGATAATATGTGGGGACATCACTCTCGCCAAAGGAGATGATGCATTTTTTTGGCATTCAGAATGAGGCCATGTTTCTGGTACCAGTCATTTTGTTTGGGTGAGACCCTCTTGGAAGATGTCCACATCACTTAAGGAATTGATGACCACACCCAGCTTGCAATCATCTGCAAACATGGTCAGCCATAGCCCACTGATTTTGACCTGCAACTCAGAGAAGTAGATCCCAAATAACAGAGTAACGAAGACCTATCCCTGGGGTATGCCACTTGTTACAGGTCTACTGCTTGAAGTGTCTTCTATTTTGATTAGGTGGGTTCTATCAGTGAGCCAGTTGCTACCCATCTGATAACATATGGATTGATGCCTAGTTGAGAGAGTTTGTCTTCTATGCCCAAATGAGGAATAGTGTTGAAGGCCTTGGCCAGGTCAAGGTAGGTGGTGTGCACTGTCTTCCCCTCGAACATGGCTTTGGTGACTGTCTCAAAGAAGTCAACCAGATTTAACAGACATGACCTCCCCTTGACAAAGCCAAACTATGTGAGGTTGAGTGTTTGGAGGTTGCCAATGTCCCTGTTAATGAGGTACATGATAATTCATTCCGTGGCCTTGCAGATCAGGCTAGTTAGGCTGACGGGTCTATAATTTTCCAGATAGGTGGACATTCCACTTTCTGTAAAGGGATGACAGTGGCTTTCCTTCACTTGGTTGGGACAAAGCTGGTACTCAGGCTTTGGTTGAATAGAGTATCTAATGGTGCTGCAAGTTCATGCCTGAGTTCATGTAGAATGCAGCCTGGGATGTTATCTGGTCCCATGGAGGCTGTATTTTTTGCCTTTGAGAGGGCAATGATGACCTGTTCCCTAATGATAAGGGGAGGGGGCAGGTACTTGGGATGTCCTGATTTACTGGTGGGGTGGGGACAGAGGGGTGAAGTTTTCACTGAATCCGTCAGCCAGTAGGTTGGCTATATCTACAGCATTTGTGTATGTGGTGTCCTTGACCACCAGTTCAGAACAGATCTGGGTGCTTCCTTTGAGATTGCAGGCATATGTGAAGAAGGCCTTTTAATTGTCTCTAGCAGATGAGGCAATTTGGACTCAAAGTTGGCTTTAGAGGATTTCACAAGTGCTCTTATTTGCTTGTTTAGGCATCTCTCCTTAGCCAATATACCTCCATTTAGAATAGCTTACAGATGCTGTGTGTAGTGTTGCACCCTGCAAAAATTCTTTAAAAAAAAAATTGGGGCGATAGGACAGTGGTGAAATGGGGTGCAAGTAGGGGGAAAAACATAATTAAAGGCAGGTAGGTATTTGCAGGAAGGTCATAGGAAAGAACCATAGCTATCCATTTCTACAGTTGCAACAACTGTGCCTTTAACAGTTTTTTAGCTGAATTTAGACTGTCACCAGCAGAGACAGGGTGATGACAATGGCAACAACATAAGTGCGTTGAAGCTAATTGGACCAAATTAAGTGTGCCCAGTGGACATGTGTGTGAAATAGAGTGATATGTAATGGATATTTTTTTTTTTTTTTTTTTTTTGGGACAGGTGCCCTTTTTTTAACGAGAGAGTGGAATATTGGGGAAGGGGCAAAGGTATGTGTGGGGAAGGTAAGTTGGGAAGGTGAGGAAGCTTTTGCAGATAGACAAGACAGACAAGCAGACAGGGCTGGTGTAGGACCCAAGATGAAGGGGTGAACACCTTGGTTGGGCAGGGTGTTCTGGAATCCCAGTCCCATGGACACCAGACATGGTAGCAGTGTGACTGATGTCCTCAGCCATGAGACTGTCAGCACTGCACCTTCACTGCTCCTGTGGAGGCAGTGGTTGATGCCAGCACCTGGGGTGAGACTGCCCTACCAGGATGGAAAGTGTGCTGTCCATCTGGCATAGACATGAACCAACAGTTTGGCGCACAAGCCTATGCACCATTCCTGACAGCTGGCCTTGGGTGACAAAAGCACCCCCTCCACTTCCACTCCCAGAGGCAGTACCACCCTAGGCATGTGGGATCAAACTATTAGATGGAGCAGGTACTATAGGGGCAGTAGAGGGGGGTACCACAAGGCTGCAGCCCAGATGTGCTAGGCCCTGGAGCCGGGTGAGCCAAGGTAGGTGGATCACTGGGAATCGGCCTACCTTGTCACCATATCATAAATGAAATATAAGCATAAACAAAAAATACAGATAACCAAAACAAATGCAATTAATAACATAAGAGAAAACGATAATGAGTAAAGGAAACAAATTAAAAGTAATATACTGAGGAACACAACAATAAATAATGTAAATGAACATTTTTAACAGCAAAGCAATATTAAATTATACATAAGGCCAACATAAGAGGTAATAACAAATAATATGATAATATTAAATGATAATTCTTCTTCTTCCGGCTTTTCCCAGTTAGGGGTCGCCACAGTGGATCATCTGTCCGCTCATGATTGGCAGTGGAGTTTTACGGTGTCAAGTTGCCAGCCTGGTTCCCAACCTTCCACAGAAGGCACACGCACACACTCACACCTAGGGCCAGTTTAGAGTGTCCAATCCACCTACTGCATGTCTTTGGGATGTGGGAGGAAACCGGAGCACCCAGAGGAAACCCATGAGATCACAGGGAGGACATGTAGACTCTGCACAGAAGGCACCCCAACTGAAAATCGAAATGGAGAACCTCTTGCTGTGAGGTGGCAATGTTAACCGCTGCACCACCGTGGCTGCCCAGTATTAAATGATAATAAGCATATTTAATAAATAAAAGAAAAGAAGGGGTGGGATGAATGAAAAAAAGAATATTAGTAACTTCATAGATAATATAACTACACAGACTGCAACAACATTCTTCTAGATATGTTAGATTTCACTTGTAGGAACACTGACTGCTTATATTTTATATATGATCTTCCACATGCATACCTCTTAACCTCTTAGCATGGGACACTATGGGCCAAGCCATACATAATGGTGGTACAAAGGCACAATGACAGGGAAATTCTTACATAGTGTTGCTCATACAATAGTATCAAGGTGTTCTGATAACAGATTTGCCATTAAATTGCATTTCAAGTGATGTCATATATCTGGAAATCAGAAGACCAGGCATATGGGGCAATATTCAGTACAGTCTGCAAAAATCATGGCAGTTGAGAGGTTTATTCATGTACACTGATTACACTTGACAGCTGGATATTTCACAGTTGGCTTATGTGGGATTGGAACCCACAAGCAGAGACTACATAAATACTGCACATTTTATTTTAAAAAATAAATGATCAGACCACCATCTCCTTTTAAACTTTTATTGATTCATGGTGTGTCAAATAGTGCATTTACACACATGCATAGCTGTGTAGGAGTTCTGTTACCTTACACATTCACCCAAACAAAATGAGCAGAACACAACATTGACTCCTAAGCTGGGCATTGCACAACATTTATTTCTGATGTACTAAAACAGTATTACCTATTGCACATGTGTAAGATGGCTAGTGTTGTATTAGAAACCACAAGCAGTGACTACAGGAATACTGAGCATTTTATATGAAAACATTAAATTATCTGAGCACCATCTACTTTTATACTTTATTTATGCCGTTTCAAATCTTGATTTACACACATGCATAGCTGTGTAGGAGTTCTGTTAACTTACACATTTATTATATTCCTTTATTCACTGCAACCTACAGCATATGTCAGGCAAAATAAGCAGAACACAACACTGACTCTTAATCTGGGTAGATCACAATATTAACTGATGATTGGAAGCTATTGTACACAGTACTCCATACTTACTTGCTTTAACTTGCTTCACCAGTTCAGATATGTACTGACACATTAATAAAAATGTATGATGTCCCAGGTATTTCATACATGACTGTTAGTTAAGATTGCAGTATTTGTATTTACTTTATTTTATTATTAAGTCATGCATTAAGTTATTACTTTGTTGATTTTCTCACATACCATGTGCTTGCCTCATCCTGACCAAACATCTTGCATGGGACTGGACATTGCAAGCCCTCTCTTCTGCAGCTGTGGTAAGAGAACAAAAACATTAGGTATGCCAGTTTTGCACAGAGTCAGCTTGTATATTTATAAATTGCTGGAAAAAATACATATCTGTTGGGTGTGCCCATCCCTTCCTTCTTGGATCCAGGTGTCCAAGGTTCCCCTCTTCCTATGATACAAGTCATCATAGTGGTGATGACACTGCTCACCAGTGCAGGGGATACTAGATGAACTTGTTAGATCCCTGGCCAAACTATCACAGGCCTCTGACTTTACACTCTGAGCCCTGGTAGTCACGCTGCAACAGCCAGGGTCTGTGGCATTGTACCAGCAGTCCAATGAAAACCCTGGACTCCTGCACACCCCACCTTTGTGCCCTACAATGAACACCTTCTCCCATGGCAGCAGCCGTACCCAAGGTCAAGGTCAGGCTCCAAGGAATAATATGAAATTCCCACTTACTGGCCTTTAAATAGGCTGCATTCCCCCCTTTGCACTTCATACTGTAACTTTCAAAAATGCACTGCGTCACTTAGCGTCACACAGACTCACACAAATCATGTTTAAGCACAGCTTAGCAATGCTGAAACTGGAAAAGACCATTGATTATGTTTAAGAGCTGTTTAGCATCATGCAGCTTTTGTAATTATTTAATTTAATGTCAACTGATGCTTCAATCACCTGACACAGTTTCACAGCACTATATGAGAAAAGCATTATTGAACAGGACTTGAACCCAGGACCTACTGCCTTATAGGTCATGACTCAACCTATCTGGCCACTGGACTAGGGAAGGGAACTTGTATATCTTTAGATATACTGTAAAAGTGCCTGTAAGCATAGCTTAGTTTCGCTGCGCAGGTTTGCATGTTGGTAAGCACTACAGAACTACAACAACTAAATATATCTGGTTTATATTTTTATCTGTCTAGCAGATGTCTAATGCTTAAGTATGCTGCACTACACTTAGTTAAATAATGTGGTGCACTGTGCAAACAAGCACGTAAACTAAAAAAAATTAAATGCATCTGGTTTCTGTTTTTAGATGTCTAGCAAATGTCTAATGCATGAATGCGCAGTGCTTAGCATAGCTAAATAATGCAGTGCATCACACAAACAAGCACATGAAAATAAAAAAAAATTAAAATTAATGCATCCAGTTTCCATTTTTAGATGTCTAGCAGATGTCTGATGTATATGTACGCAAAGCTAAGCATACCTAAGCAATGCACTTGCAAACAAGCACAAACATATAAAAAAATCAATAAATAAAAATCCAATTTAATGAACTAAAATGTTTTGTGCAACTTTCAGTTAAGGTTAACTGGCTGAAATGTATGTGGCTGTGCCATCAGTCTTACACAGATTCATTAGCCATGTTGCTGTGACCTTTCTTAGGTGCAGACCACAATTAATATGTATGGTGCACTGATGAGGTGGAACCGTGGCTGTGTACACAGATACATTATTTATTTATTTATTTTATTTCCAGTTTGATTACCAGGGGAAGTCCACTGGGCTGAAATGACCCATTTTCAATGGAGGTCCAGGGATAAAAGCTCCAAGTTGCATAAAACAATTGCAATACAAGTGGTACATAGGTATAACAGATGCATTATATAAAAAGTTACAATTAACACATTTGGAGTCATGGTATTTACAGAGTTCAGGATTTTACAGTTTCATTTAAAGAGCAGTGTAATATGTGGTTAGACAACAATATAAGTATGAACATGAATAGGAGAGAAGACAGAATAATGACATAGCTAATACACTCTGGTTACTCATAATTAAACATGGATGCTATTTACAATATTTACAAGGTTGAGTTGTGTCAGTGGCTGTAGGTGTTATTGAGAGCATAGAGAGCCCAGGAGAAAGAGAGAGAACACACTGGGAGCAGCGGGATTTACTTGGATTAGGTAGGGTGAAGGCAGGTACATTTTCGCTTGGAGGACAGGTGTTTGAAAAGCAGGCTTTTGAAGTTTTCAGAGTTTGGCACGGATCTTAGAGTAGATGGAAGGGAATTCCATTTTTTTGCCAAGTGAGTAGGTGAGAATAAGTTGACCAGCAGGATGTTTAGGTTTATTGATAGCTATTAGATTCTGATGTTCAGATCTTAGTGTTCTTTTGGGTACTTAGGGGGGAGGAGATTAGTTAGGGCCGGACATTGAGTTGGGTGAAATATGAGTTTATGAGCAGTAGTGAGTTGGAGGTAATCTAGGTAGTTAGGGAGTTCTAGCCAATTCAGGGATTGTAGGGTAAGATAGTAATGGGTATAGTTTTTGGAGTTTGTGGCGAATTTAGAGATTTTGTTATTGCAGGTGGTCTATTTTGGAGGTGATAGAGGAGGACAGATTGTTTAGGAGAGGGGCTCCATATAAGGAAGGGAGAAGATAAGTTGTGGCCAGTGTATGCCTAGTAGAGTTGGAGAGAAAGCAATTGTTCCTGTACAGCATGCCTAGCTTTTGGTGGGTTTTCTTGATATTTTGTTGAATATGTATATCAAATTTGAGGTGTTCATCAATGGTAATACCAAGTAGTTTAGCGGTGGGAAATACTTCTATAGGTGACTTGGTGTTGCTGTAGACTTTGAAGTTGTTTTTATCATAGGAGAAGGACTTTGTAGGAGGGAAAAGTAGAATCTTTGATTTATTTGCATTTAGAGAGAGGTGGTTTTGGCACATCCCTTTTTCGGTTGTTGAAAATGCTATTTGGGTTTTGTTTAGAAGTTCAGAGAGGTTTGAGGCAGAGCAGACTAATGCAGAATCGTCTGCATATTGAATGATTTTGTTATCAGGAATAGCAGAGTGAAAGTTATTGATGAAGATATTAAAAAGCATGGGGCCAAGAATAGATCCCTGTGGTACTCCAGTTGGGGTGGGTAGGAAGGAAGAGATGGAGTTCTTCCATTTGACTGCCTGTGATCTTTTAGATAGATAACTGGAGAACCAGGATATAGTGTTGGGTGAGAGATGTAGGTTGGAGAGTTGACAGAGAAGGTGTTTGTGGGACACAGTATCGAAAGCTGTAGACAGATCAAGTAAAATGGTGGATACTAAATGTCCAGAATCTCGGACCTGGTTGACAGTTTCAAGGAAAGAGAGTAGAGCAGTTATTGTACTATGGTCTGGGAATAAGCCATGTTGGGTGGAAGTGAGAAGGTTGTTTAGGGTCAGAAAAGGCATGAGTTGAAGGTGGATGCATTTTTCTAAGATTTTGGAGATTGGACAGAGCAGAGCGATCGGGCGAAAGTTTGAGATGCTGGTGTTTTTGCCGCCTTAGTGTAGTGGAAGAATACAGGCTGATCGGCAAAGTTTAGGGGCATAAGATTCCTTTATGCATCTATTTATAATGATGCTGATTGGAAGAGCAATGCCATCGGCAGCACATTTCAGGAATGAAGAAGGGATATTGTCAGGAGCATTAGAGCAAGGTTTAAGTCTGGATAAAAGTTTTTGTATAAAGTTAGTGGAGATGGCTTTGAGCTCAAACAGAGAGGGAGGGTTGCTGGGTGAATTGGAAGATGGTGAGTATGAGGAAGATGAAGTATTGTTAGGAAATGTCTTGGTGAGGTTAGAAATGGTTTCTATAAAAAATTAATTAAATTTGGAGCTTAGTTCGAGGTCAGAATTACTTGGGTCAGGACAGGGGTTATTCTTGGAGCCTGGATTGAGAAGACAGTTTAGAGAATTCCAGAAAAGTTTGGGATTTTTATTATTATGTTTGGACTGGAGTGTGATGTAATAGGATTTCTTGCCCTTGGTGATTAGTTTTTTTGCAAGGTTATGCAGGTGTTGATATTGGAGGAGTGTAGTGGGCAGCTTATTGTTTTGGTAGAGTTTCCATATTGTATCTCTTTGGTGCATAATCTTTTTTGTTTCTTTGGATAGCCAAGGAACATTTTTGGCTTTTATGCTTTTTTTTTCTTAGTGGGGCAAGGGAGTTTAGGGTATCTAGGAAGACGGAATTGAAGTATTCTATAGCACTGTCAAGAGGAAGGGTGTTTAGAATTTGCCAGTTCATCTGTTTAAAAATGTTTGAGAAAGTTGTGGGGTTGAAGTTAGAAAGGTTGTGAGTGTGGATGTATTGGTGCTGGTGAGGGGTAGAGCTGGTTGAGCGATGTATGAAGGCTGGAAGGTGGTCACTAATCATATCAGGAATGGTGCCAGAGTTAGTTATTTTAGATGGGTCTGAGACTAGGATCCAGTCTAAGGTGGATCCAGGTGGATTTATTTTGTTTAGTCAGGTGATGGGGAGGATCAACTGAGAGAAGTTATAGAGGTTAATTGTTAGGGAGGGAGAGTGGCAGTTGATTTTGTTACAGTCAATATTTACATCTCCTAGGATGTATGTTTCATAGTGGATTCTAATAGAAGCCCATAAGAGAATTTCTTCGCGTGTAGAGATATTATTACCAGGTGAGATATATAGGGCAATAATACAGATATTTTGTGTGTTTATTTAGTTTTAGCAGTCCGACAGTTAGTTCTGTATTCTAGAATTAGGGAATTGGAGTTTGGAGGAGAATTATGGTAAGGAGGTTAGAGTAGACTAGGGCAGAGCTGCCACCTTTTTTGTTAAGGTGGTTGCTTCTGAGAGCATGAAATCCTGGGTATAGGATCTCAGAGTCAGAGATACAGGGTTTGAGCCAAGTTTCGGAGATGGCTAAGATGTCAGGTTGGTTATGGCTTAACCAGGCTTGAAAGAGGTGAACTTTGTTGTTAAGACTTTGTGCATTCAAAGTGAAAAGCTTTATGGTGTTGTGGTAGGAGGTGGATGGTAGAAGGTGGGTGTTGGCAGAGGAGGGGGTAGGACCAGGGTTAGGATGAATATCCCCAGCTTGGACTAAGCTATTGGAAGGCAATATCCTTCAGACATTTAGGTTTACTAGGTATGAGATATGATGGTTTTAAGGTTGGAGTGGGTGGCCATGTCTTAACTTTAAAGGACAGAATTTTAGAGTGGAATAAGTGAAGAGTATTAGGCTGGATGAGCGATGAGGAAATGGAGTGGAAATGGGATTGAATGTGAAGGTGTGTATGTATGCTAGCAGTTTTGGTGGCTAATTTCGGGGACTAGGAGGATATGATGACCTGATAAGAGCATAATATGGCAAAAGGGAAGAAAAGAATGATGTAGGAATAAAGGAAAGAGAAGGTTGGGTAGGAAGGGAGGTTTAAGTGAGTGCAGAACGTTTTTATAGGATCTTAGTATGGGAGTAAAATAGAGATGCAGTAGAAGAGGAGGGGTTTGTAATTATATGGGTGGTATGCAGATAGAAGGGTGTGAAAGGGAAGTAGAAGGGAGGGATTTGGTTGGGGGAACAGCTATTAGGTGAATAGGTTGGGGAGGAGGGGTCAAGGAGGAATAAGGCTAGGAGTGCTGGGGGCGGGTGTGAAATGGGGGCAGGGGAGCGGAATGCACCCGAAGGGCAAACGGAGCGGGATATAGCTGAAGAGGTGTGTACAGCAGAAAAAGTATCAGTGACAGGCAGTTAATTTGCTATAGAAAGAGGGTTTGTTCAAAAGTTTTGGGAGAGGTAGTACAGGCTGACCTTTACTGAGGGAGGCTTAGTATGGAGGGAATGGCTATATGCAGTCATAGAATGAAAAAATCAGCAGACTCTGTTGTAAAAAAAATAACATATCAGGGTAAGGGTGTGCAGGTGGGGTTTACTTGGATAGATGCTGCTACTCAGTGGTGGAGGGAGGAAGCAAGCAGCAAGGAGAGTCTAAACCTGACTTAGGTTTAAATATTGTCTTAGTAGTGTAAACAGGAGGGGTAGGGGGCATATGGTCTACGGGAGGCTGCTAGAACACACGCAGGGGAGGACAGACTAGCACAAAAGGTATTACAACAAGGCACTGTATAATTTAATAGTGAGCAACATACTTTTAATGCAAACTTGTTAGGGGGACTTTTCAGCAGTAGCATTCTGATACCAGGCAGGCTGGCAGAGTTAGGGTGTCTTCAGGAGGTGGCTGGAGTTATTCCTTTTTGCTTTGAGGCAGGAAGGGAGCACCCAGGATGGATTACTGTGGAAAAGAGAGAGACAACACTTAGTTAGGTAGAGTTGTAGATAGTTAGAAAGGGGAGGGAGGAAGCCAGGTAGAGACTGATATATATATATATATATATATATATATATATATATATATATATATATATATATATATATACAGAGAGAGAGAGAGAGGGAAGGATGGTGTTAGGAAGCATACACAGTAGAAAGGGGAAGGACTTAGCTATAGCTAGGCTGTAGAAGGAGAGAGTCCTAAAGGGAAAATCAGTATAGAGAAGCAGGTAAAGGCTAGAAGTAGTACAGCTTAATCAGTATGGAATGTAATGCTTACAGACCACATGACACTTTTAGCTCAGCTTTGGATCAGAGACCCTATTTTTTTATCGGGAAAGGGTTAAACAGCATTAATATAAAACCACATTTAACAATGAGCAGGGAGAAGGAAATACATTCACTGCTTAAATATTTTAGTTACTATAATGTATTATACCATGACCCCCCATTATTATTCCAAAACGTGCACGCTGATTGGCCAGCGTGCCCGTTGTAAATCGAGTTATATTAATGGAAAAAGATCCGGTCGCCCGGACTTTTTTCCATTAGTATAACTCGGTTTTTAAAACACTGTCTCGCTATGTTAAATGGGTTTAACATAGCGAGACAGCTTTAAAATAAGCAACGGAAATCTCTGTTGCTTATTTTAAAGCTGTCTCGCTATGCTAAACCCATTTAACATAGTGAGACAGTGTTTTAAAAAACAGCAACGGAGAAAGCAATATCTCCGTTGCTTTTTTTTAGTGTTTCGCTATGTTAAATGGGTTTAACATAGCGAGACAGTTTTAAAATAAGCAACGGACATCTCCGTTGCTTATTTTAAAGCTGTCTCGCTATGTTAAACCCATTTAACATAGCGAAACACTAAAAAAAAAGCAACGGAGATCTTGCTTTCTCCATTGCTTTTGCCCACAGCTCTGATGTACTGCGCAGCACGCAGTACATCAGAACTGCCGCGGATGCCAGACATCTGCGGAAGGGCAGTAAACAGGCATTATACTACGCCATTATTTAAGAAAAGTAACAGTTTCTTTTCTTAAATAATGTCATGGTATAATAGCAATAACCCACTTCTGGGTGTGGGTAATGCTGTATTTACCCACGGTTGGCTTTGTTTGGACCCTCGGCCTTCGCCCTCGGGACCAAACCACTCCAACCGTGGGTAAATACAGCATTACCCACACCCAGGCATCGGTTATTGCTATAATATGCAGAACAGTATCCAGGACAGTGTAAACCTTAAAAACTCAAAAGCAGAGCGATACAGTTTAATCCTTATGAACTCAAAACAGAGAGAGACAATTAGCTAAGCCGATAACTGAGCTGTAACGCTCACTGTACGACCTTATTTCTACTTTAAGAAAAGCTGGCGAGCAATTATGCAATTGTAGTTAGCATTCTGTTAGCAAAAACCTTTTAAGAGTGCAACAACATGCTGAAACTATCTAGGTCAAAGTGCAATCCTTTTACACACAAACTAAGTGAGAATATCGGCTGAGCCGATAATATAGCTGAAAAGCTCATACAGGGACCTTAATTCCACCTTAGTAGCAAACAGGCTTCCAGTTATACATATTACTTAGCATCAAGTAGGATTATAAAGTGTAATCTTTTAAAACACAGTCTAAGGGAGAATATTGGCCGAGCCGATAATACAGCTATAAAGCTCGTAGTGGGACCTCAATTCCACCTAAATAAAAACAAGCTTCCAGTTGTACAATTTGCTTAGTGTCCAGGAAGTAATTAATTCATGCACCTTTAATCTTAACACATATAGCTTCTTATTTTCTTGTAAATATGTATGATACAAATTAATACTTGTAGTAACAATCTTAAATTGTTCAATTTGTTATTAATGTTTCATTAACATGCATACTAATATTTTTTGTCTCTATGTACTAATTTTTGTGGAGCTTTTCTCCCCGGGCCTCTACTGAAAATGGAATTTTCTCCAGCTAGACTAGCCCGGTTAACAAATGTAAAATAAAATAAAATAAATAAATAAAATAAATAGTTCAACACATTCAGAGTGGGTATCTTCTTTATTCATTATACATAGTAACCTCTAGCGAACATCGTGTAGAGCGGGTTCAGGACATAAGTAAGCAGGTAAAGACTGCATACAACTGCCGTTTATCCTTGTTAGTTTAATGCAGCAGTAGCTCATGAGGGAGACACCTGACCCGTTCCAAATAGCGATTTTCAGCTGCAGGGCATTGAAGCACTGTAAAATTTGGGGAGCACACACAGTAGTCACAAAAATATGTTTGCACTACACTACACACACTTGACCCATTCAAAAGCGATTTGTAGCTACAGGGACATGATACACTTTAAAACTTGGGGAGCTGACACAGAAGTCACAAAAATAGTTATCCACTACACTATTGTGGCCACAGACAGATTACCGGTGGGAGTATGGAGGTCAGAAAGTATCCAGCGCAGTAAGTGAACTGTGAGAATCCCCTTAAAGCTGTACACAAAGAGGAAAGAGAGACTTTACTGCCGAGCCTGTTATTAGGTGGTAAGGCATAGCATTGAACGTTAATGGGTTATCTTACAGATTATTACCTCGCAGGATGCGCAGTAGCAAATCCCGCCCCGACACACCCCCGGCCGGTCTACGCAACATTGACATGAGTGTCATCCTCATTATGCGATGTTAGTAAATAACTAATTACTGTAAGCAAACACGACATCAAACAGTTTTATAAATGTTTTTGCAGTAGCAAATCCCACCCCGACACGCCCCCGGCCGGTCTACGCAACATTGACATGAGTGGCATCCTCATTATGCGATATTAGTAAATAACTAATTACTGTAAGCAAACACGACATCAAACAGTTTTATAAATGTTTTTGCAGGGGGGCAGGCCCCCCTGCACCCCCCATGTATATTTACCAACTCCAAGACCACTCTACATTGCGGACATAAATTTTACTTTTGCTACTGTTATTAAAGTCACGACTCGTAGAAACCAGCTATTGCACATAATGTATGTTTGTTGCTGAGGTTATTAAAACGAACTCCTTGTTAAATTGGTTTTCTTTAAGTAATGTGTTTTAATTGTACAGCTGAACTACTACTTCGGAGTACTACTACAATTTCTGTACACCTTTTTTACTGTTTGGTTGGTTAGCTTACAGATTACTACCTCGCAGGTACTACGTTAAACGGAAAACGCAACATAAAACAGTTTTATATATGTTTTTGCAGGGGGGCAGGCCCCCCTGCACCCCCCGACTTATATTAACCAACTAAGAGACCACTCTACATTGGGCAATTGAATTGAGTTGGAAATAGCTTTCTTGCTTTTACTGCAAGAAGGCACTGCATATGTACTTCACCTTATAAAGCTGTTTTTGTGTTAAATTGCAAACAGCTTACTTGCTTTTACTGTTAACTTTACAAAACCAATGCAGAAATTGAAAATAGATTAGTCGCTGTTACTGTTAAGATGCAGACTCCTTCTTTTGGGTAACACATTTCGCATTTGAAGTAGCTGTCGCGGGCATGTCGACGCTGGCCTTGACAACTACACCTGTCAGTCAAAACTGCCAATCATGCCAGACACGCCCAAAGCTGCGCAGTACCGCCCGCGAGGTACTAATCTGTAAGATAACCCGTTAATGCTCCTTATGAGGTTAGCAGGCATTCAGTTTAGTCTTTATCTGGCATCCTTTTCACAGGACCACACTTAGTTTCCGAGTTGCCGTAAGCAAGCAGTGACCCAAGAACAAGCCCCCAGAGCCCAGACAATTTTACTGCTGTGGTGGGAGTCAGATCAGGAGCCTCACACTTGTAAGTACCGAGCGGTAGTTACAGGAGCCAAAGCACACTCAATACCGCAGGTGTAACATTACCATCACAAAATATACAGGCAAATAATGCATTTAGTGCACATCTCAAATTACATCACAGTATATTAGGACAGAAGCTGCCTAAAAGGCTTACATAGACACACTGATGCACTGAAATGGACCTACAGGCAGGCGAGTCTAGCAGCGCAGAACTGAGGGACAGGAAAGCTGTGGACGTGTAGTACAGGATTTTAAAAATGGCACCACAGTTCCTAGCAGGAAGAAGTAAGCTCTGGGGAAAGATAGCGGGGGGAGGGGTTTGGTAGAAGAAGGAGGATAGGGTAGAGAGGTATTAGGTAGGAGAGACTAGTGGAGCGGGAAAATAAGGTGGGAGTGGAATCCTGGGAAAGAGGAGGACTCACCAGAGGTGAGTGCAGCAGAAAAAGTATCAGTGAAGGGCAGTTAAATGGCTTTAGAAAGAGGGTTTGTTCAAAAATTTTGGGAGAGGTAGTACAGGCTGACCTTTACTGAGGGAGGCTTAGTATGGAGGGAAAGGCTATATGCAGTCATAGAATGATAAATTCAGCAGACTCTGTTGTAGAAAATTAACATTATCAGGGTAAAAGTGTGCAGGTGGGGTTTACTTGGGTAGATGCTGCTACTCAGTGGTGGAGGGAGGAAGCAAGCAGCAAGGAGAGTCTAAACCTGATTTAGGTTTAAATATAGCCTTAGCAGTGTAAACAGGAGGAGGAAGGGGCATATGGTGTATGGTAGGCTGCTAGATCACACTCACGGGAGGCCAGACTAGCACAAAAGGTATTACAAGAAGGCACTGTAAAATTTAGTGGTGAACAACATACATTTGATGCAAACCTGTTAGGGGGACTTTTCAGCAGTAGTGTTCTGATACCAGGCAGGCTGGCAGAGATAGGGTGTCTTCAGGAGGTGGCTGGAGTTATTCCTTTTTGCTTTGAGGCAGGAAGGGAGCACCCGGGCCAGTTTAATTTAATGCAAACTTGCTAGGGGGACTTTTCAGCAGTAATGTTCTGATACCAGGCAGACTGGCAGAGTTAGGGTGTCTTCAGGAGGTGGCTGGAGTTATTCCTTTTTGCTTTGAGCCAGGAAGGGAACACCTAGGATGGATTAGTTTAATGCAAACTTGTTAGGGGGACTTTTCTGCAGTAGCATTCTGATACGAGGCAGGCTGGCAGAGTTAACATTTCCACTATGCTCATGGTTTTCCTATACATGTGTCTTCAGGAGGTAGCTGGAGTTATTCCTTTTTGCTTTGAGGCAGGAAGGGAGCACCCGGGATGGATTAGTTTAATACAAACTTGTTAGGGGGACTTTTCAGCAGTAGCGTTCTGATACCAGGCAGGCTGGCAGAGTTAGAGTGTCTTCAGGAGGTGGCTGTAGTTCATTTTTTTTGCTTTGAGACAGGAAGGGAGCACCCAGGGCAGATTACAGGAGGCGAGTTTAGCAGCCCAGAACCGAGGAACAGGAAAGCTGTGGACGTGTAGTACAGGATTTAAAAAATTCTTCATAGGCTCTACATGGAGCCTA
Organism: Protopterus annectens; assembly: GCF_019279795.1. Classification (NCBI taxonomy): domain Eukaryota; kingdom Metazoa; phylum Chordata; order Ceratodontiformes; family Protopteridae; genus Protopterus; species Protopterus annectens. The sequence goes on from NC_056732.1 coordinate 1,761,779,624, forward strand.
GACAGACTTTATTGAATCCTGGGGCAAGACGTTTTAAGGATTATTTTAACAAAAGAAATACACATGTATAGGAAAACCATGAGCATAGTGGAAATGTTAGAGTAGAAGGGTACTAACTGCATAAGGGACAGGATGATAGATATGAAAATGCTGATGGAAATGTCCCTGTAGAATTTCTACCCTTGAGGAGGTCAGAAAGGCTGAAAAACTAAAATACAACATATTACAATTACAAGAGGGGAAGGGCGCAAATAGAGGGGAGATAACGACTAAGAAGGCAGCTCAATAACAGGCAATAGTTAAAATCCAGAGGATGGTCAGATTCGACAAGAAGGTTTCATGTCTTTTTACAAGAATTTTAATATATTGAGGTCAATAAAACCTAATTTAACTTATTTATGAAAAGTTTTAAATGTATTCCTAGTAGAAAAAGTTTTAATTGACTGTAAATTATTTATCAGGAAAAAGAATCCAGATTTGATATTCCAGGAGGGATTTATAGGGAATGAACAGAGTCATATCCTTAAAAAGAAAAGTACATTCAACCCACTGGTACATCCACACTTCAAGAATTTGAGACAGTGGTAGAAAAAGTGCTTAGAAAAGTAATTCACAATAACAAAAATGATCACCCTAACCTCCCTTTTGAGGAAAAAATGTTATTGGATGAATTAAATAAAAACAAAAATCTGAGGGTTATGAGACTTGACAAGGGAGGAGGGATAGTCATAATGAAGACCATGTGTTATGTAGGCAAAATGATGAGTATAATAAATAATGAGAATAAATGCTCTCAAGTTTCAAAAAATGAAACAAATGTAGCATTTTCTAAAATAGACTTTATGCTAAGAGATGTGCTAATAAAAGAGATGATTGACATTGGTATATACATTTTTTATGGATGGAAAACTAGTTATACCATCCATATTTGGGACCCCAAAGGTCAATAAAAATGTTGTAGAACAACCCCTTAGGCCAATTGTAGCTGTTAATGGGCCCAAAACATATTCAATAGTGATATATATAGATTATAAATTTAAAAAACTATGGTTGGATGAAATTGGGATTTTAAAAGACTCATGGGATTTCTTGAAGAGTATACAGCATGAATTATATGATAAATGTTTGAAGATTGTCAAAATAGATATAGTGGATCCTTTTTTTTTCATACCTCACAATATCGGGTAAGAATGGTTTGAAAAAAGTTCTTGTAGAAGAAGCTGGATTTAATTTTAATAAGTTTAGAGTATTGCTAGAATTTATGGAAATAGTACTAGAAAACAATTTTATCCAATTTGAAGGAGAGTTCTACAAACAGGAAAATGAGGTAGCACTGGGGGCCTGTTGTGCCCCCCCCACTTATGCGAATATAGTGCCTTACATCTTGGAACAGAAATGTATTTTTAGTTCCCACTATGCACAATTTTGGAAGTTTTATAAATGCTACTTAGATGATATATTCATTTTCTGAACCAGTATGGAAGTTAAGCTAAAATAATTTGCTGAATATATAGGTTCTACCACTGATTTTTTAAAAACTTTCCATATAAAATAACTGAGAATTTAGTAAACTACTTTGATGTCACAATTCATAAAGTGAATAATAAGCATGCTTTTAAATCAAGAATATACTGAAAAGATATATTCTCAAACATATATTCATACTAAACCAACATCCACCTCTACAAACAAAAAGGAGTATTGTTAAGGGCAAGTTTATTAGAAATTCAAGCATGACATCAGAATAATGAGATTTCTTTAATGAATGTGACAAACTGAAGTATATGTTTTTTAGAAATGAAATATCCTATTCAGATGTTGGAAGAAGTCATAAGTGAAGTTAATGAAGGAAGGGTCGATAGGTACACCCCAACTGTATGACAGGCAGATATTACTTTTACATCACTACACCAAATGAATGGGGAAAATAAAAATATGAAACAAGGATTAGCAGAAGGAAATAACACAGCTTATAAGGGGGCCTTTATGATTCACTATAATTGTGATACAAACCCTATTAAAATGTAATTATAAAATGCTGAGACATGTTTACTAGTTTTTGTGACCAAGAGGTGATTTTTAAAAAACCTATTCAATTTGTATTCAGGAAAGAGCATAATATTAAAGATCTTTTGGAGACAGACACATATAAAAGTAAAATTTCTAGTAGAAAAAAAATGGGGAAACATAAGTGTGGGTCATGTGCTCAGTGTCCCTACATTATTAATAGTGAACATGTATACATTACAGGTAGGGAGAAATACATAAAAGCTAAGAGTTTTACTAATTGTAATAGCAAAATGGTTAATATATCTAGCTGTCTGTACAAATACATTTGATACTTTTGATGTAGGGAAAATTGAGCTCACACTCAAAAAGATGATTTATGAGCACATCTATGAAGTTAGAAAAGAGGATAGGATGAACACCCTGTACAAATGTACCATAAGCTATAAACAGGCTGTCTTACCTGGTTCATATTAGAAGAGATTCCACTAGACCTGCAGGGAAGACCTTGGGAGACTAAAATTGAATACATGGAGATTTACTGGCAACTGATTCTGGAGGCTAATAGACCTCTGGGCTTGAATGAGAATGTCTCCCTCGCCCCTTTTTTAAAACTTAGACCTGCTAGGCTATGATCTATTTTGGTTTGAGGTATTACAATAGTATTGATACAAACTGAGTATATTACAATATTGATGTACAAGTATTAACAATAAGGTTGTTCATGATACACTTCACTATGGGATTGGTGGGATAGTTAATTACAGATTACTTCTCTGTTGGTGTAAGTGCTCATACACTGGATACTTCCCCTGTAATGATTTTTTGAAACTGTATTTTCATTTCTAACCACTAGCTGTAGCATAATATTACCATTTAACATGAAATTTTAATATATTGTTGAACGATGAGAATATTTTAATTCATTGATCATTTATCTTTGATGGTTTGAACATTTTAGGTTGGAGATATGACAAAAATTAACAGTTCATATTTAAAGTAATTCAGTGTTAAGGTATTTCTACATTTTAAAGATTCTTAAAAATATATATATAATTAATGTAGTTAAATGATGTAATTTGGACTTTGTATTAATTATTATTTATGCAGTTCTTCAGCCTTAGGTTGGGGTTAAAGAATTGTTCATAATATATTCATGAAGAATGTATTTAACAGTTGGATAACATACATGCTAATGGTAGTGTGTTCTGTTTACAATTTTTTATTATGTATTAAAGTCAGGTATTTCTCTGTCTTTTAAGATGATTAAGTGGTGTTAATTATTTAATCTGCATGTGTTGGGAGGAGATACTAGAGTATAATTAGATCAGGGTATTGTTTGATTCTTTGTCTGATGAAGTCCTAAGAGTAGAACAAAAATTTGGTGATTCAGTTAATGCATTTATATATATATATATATATATATATATATATATATATATATATTGTAATATAGTTTTCTGTTTTTACTCCTGGGTGCTCAACTTGAGTGAATATTCCTGTACACCTCCACAGTGCTGTACAGAGTATTTTTTTGTTACTATGAGTCTCTGCTGGAGCTGTGTAGTTTGTTGACTCTGGTTTAGCCTTCTTTTTGTGGTCTTGTGATATCACGGATTTTGGATGATTGTGAATACACATGGTGCACTGTATGAACAAATCTGAAAAGCTGAGGACACACTGCAGATATTTACAAATGCCACAGTAGTCTGAAGCAATGCCAAGCTACTCACAGACACACGATGCTTGATCAAAACTAGCCAATACAAGGGTTGCCATCATCACCTTTTGCCCTATCCTGGTTAGGGGTCGCTACAGCGGAACAACTGTCCGCAGAACAATTGGCAGTGGAGTTTTACAGTGCCAAGTTGCCAGCCCAGCACCCATCCTTCCACAGAAGGCCCCCCCCACACACACACACACCTAGGGCCAACTGAGAGTGTCCAATCCACCTACAGCATTTCTTTGGGATGTGGGAGGAAACCCACATAATCACAGGGAGGACATGCAGACTCTGCACAGAAGGCACCCCAGCCAAGAATCGAAATGGAGAACTTCTTACTGTGAGGTGCCAACCCTAACCGCTGCACCACTATGGCCGCCCTTAACCAACACAAGGGTATACTGGTAAAATTCAAAATGGAGTCATGTGAATGTCAGGTTATAATGAATCTAAAGGTTAATCTTGGGCCATCCAAATCTGTTTGCTACACACTAATAAGTAATATGTATCCAAAATTCCTAGAAATACATTATCCCATTAGGATTTGCATTTCATTCTCCACTCCCTGTCACTCTCCCTTTCTGGATACAGTAGAAGAGTTTTTTGTGGGTTCTGTTCAACAGCTTTATTTTATACAAACACATAATTACTTAAGGTTACTGACTTTAACTTATATACAAACTAACAACTGCATTCATGCATGCTATCACTCTCGCTGTTCTTACAAATGGCCCCCATGGAGTGCACGTCTGGGATTTTATATGCACACATAAAGCCTTGACATGCTTCTTAAAAATATAGCGCACAAAACTTGCACTCCAGTCTACACTACCTATTAAAAGAAGGTGAAAAAAAGGAATAGTTCCAACTTCACTGCATGAAACTAAGTGTTTCTAAACTCAGACATAAGAAAAATGTAAATGTTATGAAGAAATATTATTGGCAACACTTAGAAATAATCCATTAGTAATTGTATGGCTTGGTAAGTGTTTCCCTTTAAGAAAAAAGTGTGAGACAAAGCAGTTTTGGTTACACCATACCTGCCAATGTTGTCAGTAGCTGGTCTAATGAGCATGCTAGTAAAAAAAAAGGGTTTGGTCAACATTATATCACACGCAACAGAGAGTGGTTCTAACTCTGCTTAATACAGCCCTGACTATACTTTCCACATTCTGGTTCTGGCTCTTGCAATGATGGCAGCACCTGTGAAGCCTGAGACTATGCTTATGGCTGGTCTGAGTAAAAGAACCTAATCATGCTCTTACTTCTGTATGAGTCATACTTTATGAGAAGCTGTGGTACCCTTTATACATGTCACGTGGGTTTTCTGACTGTACAAACCTAGATGTTGGCAGATATCAGTGATACCTATATAGGTCCTGCAGCTTGTCACAGGGCTGTAAAATGCTTTACCATTGCACAGAAATAGCTCATATAAGTATATCCTTAGTGATACTAGAGGATGTATCGGTAACCACACACATGAACACACACAGAGTTGGCTGGTGGGAGGACAAGAACCCCTACCTATGTGCTCACACTTGTCATCGCATGCATCACAGAGTTTAAATGAGTTTGGATTGTCAGCAAGTATTCTTAAGGTGGATGCCATCAGCAGGCTTTGTAAAGGAGACCAATAGAGAGGCCATCAGGTAGTGAAAGGGCCTTAAAATTTATAACCATTACTCAGAGACAGCCATCTCTGTACTGCTACAAGTGGTGATATTTACACACAGACACAGAGTTGGCTATTGTAAGATTAGAACCCCTACCTATCTAGTAATACACACTACACCTTGCAATACTTATTGCATCAGCCACGGAGATTACTTGAAAGTAAGCTGTCGGCCAGTGCTGTTAAGTGGGATGACATCAGCAGGCTTTGTAAAGGGACCAGTGTTGAGGAAAACAGCTGGTCACAGGGCCATAACATGACTCACCGTTGCACAGACATAGGTCAGATGGGCACATCACTGTTGCAGGGGATAAATCTGCATACACATAGGAGTTACCTGTGCTGAGATTAGAACCCCAACCAATCTGTTTACACACCCTATATCTTGCACTACTTATTGCATGCAACACAGGTTATGTCTCTTGTAGTTAGGAATAAAGCTGCAGTACCTGTGGCCTATGCAACGTAACCTTATATTATGCAGCATGTGTGGCCTGCAGAGTGCTCCAGTGTGCTGCTATTATTGTCTCTAGTGGCATAGGAGTGGGATACCTGTTAATACCACTGCTATGTGCGTACAGTTCCCAGTATGGCCATGTTTGGCTGGTTGCAGTTTGGTATGTGGACAATTGGCCACAGACAATATGGCCTGTCCAAGGCCTGTGTTACAACCATTGCAAATTATACCACTTGCTCACTGTTGTATGTCTACAGGGTGACATTCCACAGGCACAGGGTTCTGTGGACACTGTTCTTTTGCAGCCTTAGTCTGTTACCATCAGACAACTGTTGTGATGTGCAGGTGCAGATAACCCCAGCATTCTGTGTGTAAGTGGGGACATTTGTACATCCACACACACACACACACACACACACACACACACACACATATATATATATATATATATATATGTGTGTGTGTGTGTGTGTGTGTGTGTGTGTGTGTGTATGTGTGTGTGTGTGTGTGTGTGTGTGTGTGTGTGTGTGTGTGTGTGTGTGTGTGTGTGTGTGTGTGTGTGTGTGTGTGTGTGTGTGTGTGTGTGTGTGTGTGTGTGTGTGTGTGTGTGTGTGTGTGTGTGTGTATATAACAAGTATGCCATCTTAACTCTTGCTGTGTGTGTACATTATGTAAATATGTTCTGTAGATATATGTGGAGAGTCTATCAGTTCACACATTATTTAGCTATATATATATATATATATATATATATATATATATATATATATATATATATATATGCCACATACTGATAGTTAGGGTAATCATGTGAGAGGGGGATAGGGGGAGACATACATATCTGTCTGTATGCATAGACATATTTCCACATAGCTGTTCTTTTGGCGGAAGAGGCAAGAGACATGGGCTCAAGTTAACAAAGTGTAGGAGCATGCCCAGAATGACTGTCAGAACTTAGACGGTAACTCCAAGGAAGACCTACCTGTACTGCAGTCTGGGATTTTGTGTGCTGCAGAACATTGGCTGCTGCACTTGTTTCCACACTCCAGTACCTCCCTGATATTTTGTCAAGTCATTCCCCGGCTATTTGCTGAATGTTATATGTGACTCATACCTATCAACTGTACAGATTTTCACAGAAAGTCCAGATATTTGCCACATATCTTTTGTCCATATTACATAACATTGTGGTTTTCTGGCACATTAGTGGCAAATCATTAAAGAGTGATGGTAGGAAATATTGACAGACATTCGAGATTCAGACTGCAGACACTTCAGGAAATTTGTGGTAATGAACACCTGTTATTCTATCAATTCTTTACATTTCTAAGTCCAATATGTAACACTTTATCTATTCATGGGCCTTTGTCCCACTTATATTCATGGCTTTGGCCAGATTTGTTGCTGTAAGAGGTTGAGAGGTTTGATATGCTGGAGTACATGCTGTAACACCACGTGCAGAGTGACATTTTGCATACCTCTCCCTGTATATGTTTTTATAGAATGTCCAGCCTATTACCCCATATGTCTGCTCTGTTCCTCAGACAGTTGTGGTTGTCCAGTACTATCCTGTAATATGCAACTACTGAAACATTTAAGTGATGGCCTTTACATCCTGCAGCTAATCTGACCTGGTGCAACCTGCTGTTATACTAGCCACCTTGTAAGTTACTCAGACCATGTATAATGTCTGTCTGTATGTTTGGCCCTTGTCCCCCCATTTTATCTAGCTTTGTCCAGCTGTCTTTCAGTCACAGATTGTAGCATTAAGACAGTTTCTGGACTCCTACCATATGAACTTACATGCAAAAGTTGTAGATGCTGCCAGCTTCAAACCATCAACACCATCACCCATGGTGATGTCCTTAGCCCAGTGATCCATACCAGAGAGGAAGAGGTTTAATTCCCCACACTATCAACAGCATACACACATACACTAATCCTGGTGTTTTGTGGGTAATATATGTGGGCAGGTTTTATGTCACAGCCCTGGAAATGTGTGGTCTGCTGATATATCCTTGCAAACATACTCTGTTACTGCAGTTGTATCAGAACAGAGATGTGTTGTGGGTAGGGGACTCTGGAATTGACAGTGCATCTGTCCTATGATCTCCTTGTTTGGCATTTCCCTTGCATAATGCAGTGGGGTTTCCTGCCATGTGGCCTAATGAATATTATGGGGCACTCAGTATTGGACAGAGTACATGTTATCCTGAGTGGCTGTTAGATCTCTGCAAGTTGCCCAGTAGCCCACTCTATTCCCTTGCATACATGCAGCAGGTCCATACATATGCTACCAAAGTCTAGTACCCTGTACATTTGTTGTATATCAGAATGACTTACCTTGTGAACTCAGTGATTGAGAGAACTGTGCTTCAGGGCTGATTCTGTCTGATACACACAGTACAAAGCCAATACATGGTTAGGTCCAGGTTGTGTGGTGTGGCTGGTATCCTTTTTACTATGTTTGCAAGTCAAAGTGTGGTGTCAATCCCTAAGACCCTAGGTTGTCAGTGCATGTGCTATGCACTGCCTCTTGGCCAAGACCAGGGCATACTAGGCAAGCCTATGTCAGCCTACAGGGACAGCCTGAGGTGGTTCTTCCTCTAAGTCCCCCTGTGAGTATGGCTGTGGGGATCTAGGCACTGGTGGGTGGCTGTGTGTCCTTTCCCTGTGATGATCCTGTCACAGCTGTTTCCACAGGATCATATTGTGTAGCATGGCACATACTGTGAACATCTGTGCATATGTGGCTGGAGAGTACTGAAGGACTCCACCAGATATATTGAGGCACTGAAACCATGACTTGAGCAGCCCAAACACACACTCTATGATGTTCCTAGTTTGTGCGTGTGCCTAATTATGGCATTATTTGGTAGTTGTGTGCATATTTCTGATGGGTTTCATCATCCACAGTTCCAGTGCTTAAACAGCAGCTCCCAATTAATGACCATATGGGATGTCCTCCCTGGCAATAATCTGGTACAGCTGTGATGTGTGCCAGATATGGGAGTTGTAATAACTGCCAGGGCTGCCAGCACATGCATTCATGGTAATGGCCTGGGCATTGCACACAACCTGGCATTTGATTGAGTGATACCCCTTGCAGTTGATGTAGACTCTACCCTGCTCACCGGGTGGTGCTTTGATGTGGACATGAGTGCAGTCTATGGCACCCACTACCTCAGGGTAGTGTGCTATAGGGTAGAAGAGATGCATACTGCTAGCCCTCTCCTCAGGGGTGCAGGGTAAATAAATGTGTTCACTGGCATGTGTTTGCATAGCATCCAGGAACTGGTGGAGTACCCAGGATGCTGATGCCTGTGAGACCCCCATCATGTCCTCAGTTGGTCTTTGGAAAGTACCTGTAGCTAGTAGCCTAAAGGGTACACATACCTTTGTTTCCACTGGGATGAGTGCCCCTCTGTTGACTCTAGGTCTGAGTTGAGAATGGAAGAGCTCGGAGAGTTCTTTTAATATGTCCCTGTCGACCCTGTTAATCTCTAGCTCATGTAGCTCCTGGAAGGTTGCTCTGGGTCTGAACACTCTTCTCCTTCTCAGTCTAGGCCTATTGTCAGCAGCAGCATCAGCACTGACCTCAGCATCTAGCACATAGAGATGTAGCAGAGCAGCAGCAGCCCCTTGCATTCTCTTAGTTAAAATTCCCAAGTCTGTGCTCCAATGGTGTAGAGTATGGGGGGAAATCAGATTGTAGGGTGTATGCATACTTTATAGTGCTCTGCTGCTGATGTAGCCTGTGATTGGCTAACTATGATTCATTCTACCTGCCAAGTACATCATTGAGGGGTTGGAATGGCCCAGTTTAGGTGGAATAGGGGTCATCAGTAATTTATATCTGATTGGCTTTCTCAGCCAATTTATTTTTTTTTCTTTTTATGACAGCCTTCCTTGCTAAGCACTGTGGTGCAGTGGGTAAACTCAAGCTGCAGATATAAACAATGCTCAGCAGTCAATAGACACACCCCCATGAACAGACATGCTCAATACAGCTCAAACCAGCTTAAACATGTGCTTCAAGTCTAAACAAAGCTTAGTACTATTGGACACCCCCCCCTGCTCAGCTCAGTGGTGCAGGGAGCAAATGGGCACAGCTGTGCTCCAATCTGCTTAAGGAAATAGAGACACACCCCTTTTTGATGTCAGCTACCTCTTCTGTGGACCCCAACATGGTTCTGGGGCTACATGGGATTGATCTGCAGGCACGGATACCCATTTTTGCTATTCAGTAACTCCAGTTCATTTGCATACAGATCCGTGCACACAACCTGGATACTACACTGTTCCAGGACCTGCCTTTTTAGCAACCACAGACATCTACCATTGTACATATTCCATGCAAGGCTCTATAATGCATTATTGTCACATATTTTATTTTTTTCCTTTTTACACTTTATTTTATTTATTTATTTTTTTTGCATAATGGCATGTTTGCACACTGCTGCTCACAAGCATAATACGGGTATTAAAAATTATTTTAAATATATTTTCATTACTTTTTTGACAGATTATGCAGTGAGTGTGGTGAGTACAGATGTCTCTTCCAATCTATAGTCATATAAGCTAGAAGAAATATGCATTAACTGCCATTAGGTATATACAGTTTTGATTATATTCCAATGAATGCGGTTGTAGACCTGGACTGCAGTAAGTGATTACTGCCAAATGTATTGCAATAAGCAAGAAAGAGTAAAGCGTTAACCTTGATAAATTAAATGAAATAAAGTTTATATCACAATATCTTTGGAATTATAACTGTATTGCAACACCTGGTATTATGTTAACTGTTGTTCAATAAAAACTCAAAAGTATATCAATAAATGCATGAAGGTATCTGTAATAAACTGGTGTGCAATACTTCTGGAATAAGAGCTGATATTTCAACCCAGTAACAATATATTGTGTACACCTGCATTTTATTTAGTAATATGTAGGTTACCTAGTATCTGTGCCATGACTGAACTTCATGCAGGTGTGTCTAACTGTCACTGCAGTGTATTATAACACTGTAGTAGTAGTAGTACCAGGTTATATTTTGTTTCCAGGTAAGTTCTAGGAAGAAATCAGTGAATTGGACATCAGCTGTGACTCAGTAGCTATGTTTGTTAAATGCTGTGTGCAAAATGCATGTTGCTACACACAGACCAGGCTTTGAATCCAGTTCCATGCACTACTAACTATAACTGAATCAGATATGTTATGATGACAGATATTCTCTCCACAGGGACACAGGTAACTGAGTGAGATAGCTCATAGTATGTGTAAATAATTGTTTGTTAAGATGTCACAGACTGTAAAAATCATTATTACTAATGTGCTATTTATACAAACCATAAAGTAAACAGGTTCAGTAATAACAAAATATAATAAAATGTTGTTTGTCTTTCAGCTTTTTCCTGGTAAGGGGTCACCACAGTGGAACTCCGGTCTGCTAATGATTGGCAGTAGATTTTTATGAAACACCAAGGTGCCAGCTCGATGCACAACATTCAACGAAGGGCATGCCCATTTACACATGCATGTCTTTCGAATGCTACCCAACCGCGGGGAGGACATGCTCACTCCACACAGAAGGCACTCCCAAGCCAAGCATTGAATGGGAGAACCTCTTGCTGTGAGGTAACAATGCTACCGCCGTACCACCGCAGCATACAACAAAATATAATAAAATAAAAGAAATAAAATGTGTAATCACAGATATCATTCTCTCCACAGGGACACAGGTAAATGGGTGAGATAGCACATAGTATGTTTAAATAATTTTTAAGATATCACAAACTGTTAAAATCATTATCACGAATGTGCTATTTATACAAACAATAAAGGAAACAGGTTCAATAATAACAGAATATTATAAAATAAAAGAAATAAAATGTGTAATCACAGATATCATTCTCTCCACAGGGACACAGGTAAATGGGGTGAGATAGTGCGTAGTATGTGTAAATAATTATTTGTTAAGAAGCCACAGACTATTAACATCATCACCACAAATGTGCTATTTATACAAACAATAAAGGAAACAGATTCAATAATAACAAAATATAATAAAATAAAAGAAACAAAATGTGTAATTAAGATATGGCTGTATTCCTGAAGTGTTTTGTAAAGGATGATGCACTCAATTACTACATGTGATGCACATGTCTCCTGCAGTCACGGCTATTAGGTATGATGCCCATGCCTGCCAAGCAAGGCATGATAGTTGTGTACTCTCTGTACTGTACACATGCACATCTCTCAAGTGTCATGCTGTCACTGTTGCATGATCCCTCTATCACAGATTTATCATCAACGTAATTATATGTCAATATCAAATTAAGAGTACATTAGAGCACAGTATTCCTTGGTAGTCAGACTGGACCAATTGATATGCAACTGTTCTTATTAGTTGTATAGCTGCAGGTGTTAGTGTTTGGCCTATAGTGTCCCATGCAGATGGCTTGAGAGGTATGTATGTGCTACAGCAGCTATAGGGCATATTTACACATAAAGAAAGGACAGACCAGTACAGTGGATATCATTACTGTTGTCAACTATATAGCCCATGATGGTATTAATGGACTGTATCTCTCTCTCTTACCACTCTTTATTTTCATATAATTATTATTGTTATATATTGGTTATGGTTTACTATTAACATAAGTTGTTTATTAAACTTTATATTGGGTATGTGTTTTATTAATGTTATGTATTACTATGGTTGTGTATTAACATATCTTGTTGAATTACTTATTCTGTTGGCCTTATGCATAACTGTTACTGGCAAGCTGTTAATAATAAGACTGTTCTGTTATATATTGTTGTGTTTCACATAATATGCATTTAACTGTAACGGGGTTATTTATACTGTTCTGGCATGCTATTATTACTAATAATGGTTTTGTTCATAAGTCACCTATGTTTATTGCTTCACCTCCATACCCACAGCACGTCTGGGTAGGCTGGTTCCTGGTGATCCACCTACCCTAAATCAGCTGGCCGTAGCGCCTGGTACCAGCTCATCTGGGCCCCAAGCCAGTGGTGCCCCATCTGCTGGCCCTGCACTACTGTCTGATAGAACCTCTTTAGGGGATGAAGCCCATCCCCCTGTGGAAGTGGGGGTGGAGGGGTTTGACACTCAGGATCAACTACTGGCCATGGTGTGTAGGATTGTTCATAGGAGCTATGAATGTCACCTGCACTGGAATGAGGGCAGACTGGACAACCTGGTGGGGCCTGAAGGCCTCGGCATCCAGCCTCCAGCACATCCACCTTTTGGGCAGTGAAGTACCAGTGATCGCTACCCATAGGTGGGGATCTCAGTCATGTTGCTGCCACCTGGAGGCATGTGCACCTCTGATATCAGAACACCCTCACCATCCAAGGTGTTTACCCCGTCATGTGTTACACACCACCCCTGTATGCTGTCTTGTCGGTCTTGTCTGTCTGCAAATGCCACCTCTCCTACCCAACTTACCTCCCCACATGCACCTACATCCCTTTCCCAACATTCCACTCTCTTCTTAAAAAAAAGAAAATGGGCAGCTGTCCCACCAAAAAAATATTGCCCCATACATAGCTATTCATTTCACACACATGTCCACTGGACACAACAAATTAGGTCCATTTATCTTGAAAACACATTTCTGTTGTCCTCACCTCTCTCGTGGGTTTAAGAGTCAAAATTCATGTACAAAATCTGTAAAAATGTACAACTGTTGCTGTACAAGAAATGGAGAGCTATGGTCCTTTCCTATACCCGTCCTGCACATCCCTGCCTGCCTTTCAGTAAGTTTTTCTCACTGCTTGCCCCCATTTTACTGCTTTCTTATCACCACTTTTTTATTTTCTTTTTTTTTTTAATTTTAGCTCAGATTTGCACAGAGCACAGTGGAAAACTGGGCAAACCCACTTAAATCTCCTTAAAAGTGCCTTAATGATCTTGTGTGTTTCTCACAGTGTCAGGCACATTTGCAAAATAATCAGCCCTGGTGTATCGCAATCCCAGGTCCCTAACACCTACAGCACAGTGCATTAGCCCACTAAGCCACTCAGCTCTGAATTGAAACAGGTGTTTCCAGCCACATATACTGATTGCCACTGACAGACTGCAGATACATATAATGGGAAAATGGCAATGTATTTGTGACTTTGATGCAAACACTACAATATACAGCTAAATAAATAATAATGGATGTACGTGAGGCCTGAGATAGCAGGTATACCCATCAACTCTACAGAGTGTTGCAGAATGTCAACAGTTTTGCCAGGTTTTCATAAAAAACGTATGTTACAGGAAAAGTAGAGGCAAATCATTAAAGACTGAGGTTAGGAAATCATGACAGACATTTGAATCTCACACGTCATACCCTTCAGAAAACACATGCTAATGCAAATCCTGTTATTCTACCAGTATTCTGTATTTGCAAGAGCAATATGTAAAGATTGTCCCTAGTCTTGGGCTTTTATCCCACTTGTATGTATGACATTGTCCAGAGTTCTTGCTCTAACAGGTTGACAGGTATGAGAGCAAGTAACCATCCCCTTTCATCAGCATCATCTTTAAACATACCTGCAAAGGCAGCAATGGCAAAGTACATATATCTACAACTGGGATCCTGCTGCACAATAGCTGTCTTTGAAAGCCATGCTCATAATGATGGATGCAGACATGTGTAACAAACTGATTGCATGCACATATATCTTGCAAATGCAGCTCTAGGAGCACTGGCTCAGTAGCTCAGTCTGTTAAATGCTTTACATGCAGTACTTTTTGTCACCCACAGTCCTGAGTTTGAATCCAGTGTGTTGCACTTCAATTACATTCTTGTGAATACAGCAACTAATTACAGAGTCATGCACTTTTAACCCACACAGGTTGCTGCTACTGAATTAACTGATGCCCATGTTTGCAAGTCAAAGGCCTGTAGGTAGGGATACACTGCACATATTTGTGTAGCCTAACTGTATGTCGCCTACTACTCTGTGATTGGCACTGTTATATAACAGATGTACCTTAAGCACATCCCTTAAGTGGAATGTAAATGGTAGCCTCACCCTGGCTCTGCTATGGTAACACAGCTGACACTGCTGCCTCAGTTACACATACAGCTTGCTGTCATCCAAAGTGTTCACACTCCCCACTATGTGTCCTAGGCTGCAGCAGCAGGTGCAGCCTGCAGCATATGCAGCTGTATGTTAAGCTACCTGCTACAGACCTACCATACCTCAAACCCCCCGAGATCAAGGGGTCCAGACAACAACCATACATAAAGGGGTGGAGGAGACAAAGGTTGAGCAACAGGGACGTGTTTCACAGTTTGCCCCTACAAAGATAGTGAGCTGATAGAATAGCAGCTACTGCATCAGCATGTATACTCTGATGAGTATGACATCTGACAGTCACATGTCTCTCCACCCTTACTGACCTCACCCTACAATGTTTAACACTGAACTGCCAGATAAGCACAATGTCATGGGACAATGGTCAAACATAGCATGCAATACATCTCTGGGAATGACATGTTGGTGATACTCTGCTGTCCAACAGCTACATGCAGGCCTCTCAACTGTCGCTGCTTTGAATCAAATCACAGCTGTGGCCCTCTTACTCTCACCTGCAATGGTCAGCCCCTGTAAGAAAGCTAGTGGACATAGCTGTAATATCACATGATGTACTGTTATTCAGTTCCTCTCAGTGTGTGAATGTCACACAGGAATAGTTCAGACATTGTAACGATGTCCCTGACTGTCCATGATCTACTCTGGCTAGGTCATTGTTTTGTTAACAATCATACCTCATCACTTGTGAGCTATGGCTAACATACCTGGCAACCCCCTACAGCAGGAATTCAGGTCATAGCTATTATTATTGGGGGGACACAGGCCAGATCTCAGTGACAGAGTGTACATATTGGCCATACAAAGTAATACTATGAGTAGACTAACGGATATTACTGTAGCATAGGTGTATTCTGAGGGGTCTGGCATATGACAGCCAGATTCTCTATATTCTTTCAACAACCATCAATTATTGGCCAACCATTTGCCAGACAGCCATATGTGTGTGCCAAAAGGACCAAATATATCAGGCACATGTACACATTATTCAAACATCTGTGTAATGGAGAGGTATGATGCCTACAGGGAAGATATACCACAGCAGGTTTGCATTGCTGTCTGTCATTGTGGCACACTGGTGTTGTTGGACTGTCCACACATTGTTGTACTAACACACACCTATTTGTCTGACAGTGGCTGTATGACACAGTAGTGGGACTTTGCCCATAGGAGACACATACTGTCGATGGCATTGATGGGTGTGGAGGCATACAGCAGACTCTGTCACGGTACACAGGTATATAGTCAGTATTGCTACTATGTTGGTGATAGACACACACATAGTGTGTTGATAGACTGTGGGGTATGATATGGGAAGTAGCACTGGATAGTGCAGGCCATTTTGGTTGTGCAGGGTCTGCTGATAGTGGATGTCCACATATCTGGTCCTGTGATGTTTTCCCTTCTTGTTGTCTTTCAGTAAGGATGTATCAAAGGAGGCAGCCACCATTTTTAGCCATTGAAAATAATGTTATCCTGGATGGCCTCAGACTGCATCATAGCATTCTCACATTCTGCTCTCCAGGGGTCACCAGCATCATAAACAATGTGCAGCACTGTGGGCTGACCTCATCATGGCAGTCAACCAAATAGGCCAAAAGGACAGGACCTACAACCAGGTCCAGCACCGGGCCACATATATGGTCAATGCTGCATGGCAAAGGGCAGCCACTGTAGCCAGGGACCATGCTGACACTGGTGGAAGGCCTGCAGCAGAACAACCACTGTCAGCCACAAAGAAATTCCTGGTGAACCTGGTAACAACCACCAGCTCACAAGCATCCATCACCCCATACATCCTGGAGGTATGTGCCACAGCGTCCACATCAGAGGAGCATCCAGGTAAGCTTCCAGTGTTCATCACTGTAATACTGTATCAGTCATTGTGGCAGCCTTTGCATACCAGTACAAGGGTGTCAGGTCTATGTTCATTGGGAGGTTTGGTTTTAACACACAGTTGTGCACACATATGCAAAATGTTAGCAATGCAGGCAGTATCACATTAGCTACTGTACATGTTTACATACACACATATTACACTGTAGCAATGCCACATTTGGAATCACTAACAATACCTCTCCCTCACATTTCCATAGGTCCATCAGGTGTGGCCAGAGTCCAAGGTCCTGTACCTGGAAAGTGTGATACTGTTGTTTTACAGATCATATATACCCAGTAATGTTATGGCTACCATTTTGACCTAGGCACAAATGTTATGCTTAGCCAGAGTAGAGTAGGAAGTATGTTCAATAGTGGAGCAGTTAACAGGAGTGCATTGAATGGGTAATCACAGTCATGTATTTGCATAAACATTAATACATTTGCACTTAAATTTGTGAAGGACTATGCAGCCTGTTATACAGGAGGCAATCACTCACAGGTGCCTGTTCGCACACAATATGGAGATTATACATACCTGAGGCAGTGATACTATAACAGGCATAGTATAGTCACAATGGGTGCACTGTGTTTTATGGGTAGGTCTATCAGATAAATTGACATATTGTATATCTCACAGGTGTATCATACTGGCAACATTAACCAGATGTGGCTGCAGTGCATGTTATAAAGGGCCTGCCTTGTATGTGTATTTTGTTGTGTGTTTGTGTGTTGTGCATGGGATCAGAAATAAGATGTGTGATGTGTAATGCAGTTGTGACACCTCACCTGTATGTGTCTGCATGGATTACCATACATAACAGTGCAGGTAGTAATATACTTATCTTATATTCCTCCTCACAGGTGAACATGGGGGTTGGAGACTGTCCTCCTCACAACCTGATGTCAGTGTCCAATTGGATTCTGATGATGATGGTGGCTATAGTGAGGCACAGGTGGGTTTGTTGGGTACTGAATCCGTCCCATGGGTTGACATCACACTTCCTCCCCCATTGTCCCTGCACAGTATACCCACACATACCCAGTTGCCTGAGGCCACAGAAATAGGACAGTCAGAGTGTAGTGACATCGAACAAGGCAGTGTGGCAACTACGGCATCAGTGAGTGTAGACATTGGCCATAGCCAGAGACCTGGCCAGGTTCCACACAGGCAGATTGACAGGGGTGATCAGAGGAGGACTGCTGCCCATCCACTACCTGTCACAGGTGTCAAATCAAGTCACCCACCTCATTTTTCAGTCCATCATGGAGGCACAGGCACTTTCCAAATGCAACACCAGATGGATGCTCAGGATTATGGATGCAGTACACTCTGACATCCGTAACTGCCTCCACCGCATTGGTGATACCATGGATCATTTCACTGATGTAGTAGACAGACGATGGGCTGAGTTAGTGTCAATGTTTCACTGCATGTTGTCTGTGCTGGAACATCTGTTTGGAGATGGGGCATCAGACACGTGGACATAAATTAGCAAGACCATGTGCTGAGAGTCCACGTCATCATGCACACTCACGCTCCTGTAGTGGCAGTACCTCCAGCACCACAGAAGGGAGTGCGCTGTCCACACCATGACATGGCAGGCCATGGGCATGTGGCCCTGGGCAGTCCTGTGGGGGACATGGGCCCAGCAGGCAGCAGTCACCGTCAGCTACTAGCACTACATCTGATCCTAGGCATGGTGGTGCCAGTGCCACTCCTGGTAGAGCCAGTTCTTGTTTTCATGGCCAAAGATGGTAAACTCTCCACTCTGCCATGTACAGTCCACACTGTCCAACATACACACGTGTATGGCTAGCACTGGGCTTAACTGTGTACAGGCACACACTCAAATTTCACTGTCACATGCAGGTCACCAACCGATACACACAGCACCTCTCCATTGCCCACTTAACCAGCACCCCTTCCTGACTTACACAGATGCTGTCAACTGTTTGGCACAGCCTAGCTCTCTGGCACCCACACACCACAACCTGTGCATGTGATGATACCTCTGCAACATCACTGCCATCCATGCCATTGATGCAGGGACATGCAAATATGTGTCTGATGCACAGGGTGACTGTATTACTTTACATATAGGTTTTTTAGTGCAGTAGTGTTTTACCAGGCAAGCCAGGCAAGCTGTTTTTGGCATGACAGGTGCTGTATGCTGGCATGTGTCATGCGTATACATCACAGTTTGTGTATCTTTGTTGCATGATGTTAGACTGCTGGTAGTGTTGCAGACTGACAGGTGTCTCACATAATTGTGTATGTTTCTGTTCCAGGGGTCTGAGTGGCTGAGCTATGGAGGCTTGGCAGCAATACAGCTGCACAGGATGGCATAGCAGCACAGCAGAAATATGACATCAGCAAGGTACAGCTGTATACATGCATGGTTACCTGGGTGCATAAGTGTAGAACAGTGTGTTAGGGATAATGGGGGCAGTCAGGGTAATCATGCATGCATACCCCGTGAAAAGGCCTAACAACCCATGATATGTGTCACCAGGGTGTTCTGTACATACAAATGTAGGTGGTGGTGGATTGCATTTATGGCTAGGTAACTATGGGCTATTTAGGGCCAGCAGCTAGTCACAGGATAGACAATGTATGATTATTATGGCCATATGTGTACTGCTGCATCGGAACATGTTTGCACACACACATAGCTGCCTGTTGGGAGATTAGAACCCCTACCAACCTAGTAATACACGTTATAGCACTATGTACTTATTGCATGCACCACAGACCTTATCTCTCATTAGACTGTCAGTGGCAGACTCTGGGAGACATATCTGTCTCTCTAGCATGATCTGTTAATGTCACAAGCTAGGCTGAGATCCCTAGAACGAGTGACTCTTGAGCCATTTGACTTGCATTTGTGCAGCATTTCCATTAGAGCGGGGTTGGAGATTGCCCTATAGACCAGGCACACAAGTCACCTCTCAGCAGCCTATAAGATTCAGATTAAAGTGACAGGGCTTTCAGCCTGTTCACATAGGTCATGGGTTGGAGTCTCTGGATTTTCTTACTAAGAAATGTGGGGTCTCTCCAGCTCTGCAGGTGCCTGGTGATGAATATGCGAAAGCATTCATTATACATTGTTAGTGGTCAGAGTTAAGTACAGTAGAGTTACAACATCTCTTGACCTGGATGCTATGGCCTTGCTTATGAGGTGCACTACATAGAAGGCTTTCCTTACCACTGTGGAAATTTGGTGGTCAAAGTTCAGATTGCTCTCAACCTGTGTTATCAAGTCTCACACCACTGGGTTTGAACTCATGAGGGTGCAGTCAATATTGCAGTTTGTAAGGAATCCCAGTTTGCCAAAGGTAATAATAATAATGCATTTTTTTGCTTTTAGTTTTAGACCGTGGCTTTGGCACCAATGATTTGTTTGTGTTAGCTCTTCTTGTAATATGTTGACATCATTGGGGGACTCGATGACTGCTCCCAGTTTGCAAGCATCAGCAAACTTGGTGAGCCAAAGGCCATCTACTTTGGCCTGGACCTCTAAGAAACAGATGCATAACAGTAAGGAGCTCAGCACAGACCCCTGTATTGCTCCATTGGTGACAGGTCTACTGGTGGAGGTGGAGTCACCAATTTTGACAGTGTGTTCTGTCAGTGAGCCAATTGGCTACCCATCTAGTAACTTAAAGGTTAATCCCTATCTGGGAGAGTTTCTCAATGATGCCAGAGTGGGGAATTGTGTTGAAAGCCTTTGCAAGGTTGAGATAGGCTGTGTGCACTGTTAACTTTGTCCATGGCTTTAGTGACATTCTCAGAGAAGTGTACCAATTTTAATAAGCATGATCTACCCTTAACAAAGCCAAACTGGGTTGGGTCCAGTGTTTGGAGGTCACCTATGTCTTTGTTGAAAAGGTTCATGATAATTCTTTTCATGGACTTTCAGATGAGCCTGGTTAGACTTATGGGTCTGCAGTTCCCAGGGTCAATTTATGGCCCCTCTTTGTGTAGGGGGATTACTGTTGCTGTTCTCCATTCCGCAGGAACATAGCCAAATCTACAAACACACTAATATACAAGTGTTTCCTTTGGATATTCATGTCAGTTTGTGGCAACAATTCAGCAATACATAACAGAAAAGCTTAGTCAGGTCAAAGCAAATGTTACTCTAGATTTATTTAGGAATCTGGCAGGTGTATGTATGTGTGTGTGTGTGTGTGTGTGTGTGTGTGTGTGTGTGTGTGTGTGTATACAGAGTATATATATATATATATATATATATATATATATATATATATATATATATATATATATATATATATATATATATCTAGGCCCCAGAACCATCCTGATAATACTGACACACCTACAAGATGTAGTGAAGCCATGTGTGATTTAGAGAGCTTCTGTTCTATGCATGAGGCTGTTTCTTTGTCTCAAAATATGCAAATCAACTTATCCAGCAGTAGTGAGAACTCCCTAGAGGTACCGACTGTCAATTCTAACCAAACTCCCATCGATAATGATTATGATGGGCCTTTTTTTCACCAGGGGAAATTCAATTTAAACTCCCAATGCAAATACAGAAATTACAACGAGAAAGGACCAGCAGCAGAGAAAGGGATTATCAGTGAGAATGGACTGCAGTAACCACTGGAACACAGGTGGGACCTCAGGTAGGGCACCAAGTATTGAGAACAGGACCTGCTGCAAGGAGCAAAACCAACAGCTGATAAATACTGTTGTTCTAATGTACTCAATTTATCTAAACAGGTACTAACTATTGAAGAATTGAAATTGCTAGTTAAATGTTTAACATTTGTAGCATCAGTACAAGGAACAATTAATGAATTATTAACAGAATCACATTTATTTGTGCATAATATGAGTTGAAATTATTATATAAGACTTCCGGTAGTCACAATTTAACCTTTGGCAAGAACAAGTGTGTTTGTTTCTAATAGTACGCCCCTAGTTAAAGTATTTTATGAATTATGTGAAGAGGAAATATATGACAAATACTTTAATAGTAAAGTGGACTGCTTCTATAATCTATCACAGCGTGAAAAGCAAGCTTTGGTAAATCTATGTAATAATAGTATTGTAATAAAACAAGCTGACAAAGGTGGTAAGACAGTGATCATGGATAGAGACTAATATTTTCAATGGATGCCTTGTTTGTTATCTGATATTGCTACATTTAAGCCTATTTCTTTTGTACAGTTGAATGAGATTAGATATAAGGTGAAATCATATTTATGTGACCTACTTTTGGACTGATCAATAATGCCAGATATCTATAATTATTTGTATGTATCTAATCCAGCAACACCTATTATATACGGGTTACCTAAGATACATAAGAATATACAAGTTCTACCAATGAGACCTATAGTATCTGGTAGTCAATGGATTACAGCAGCAATATTTAAGTATTTGGAGAATCAGCTACAAGATTTATTAAAGTATAGCCAGAGTTACATAAAGGATTCTAATGATTTTTTGTTAACCCTGTATAAATGGTTTACTAAAAGCAAGAATACTAGTAAGTAATAGTAATACTTGGATGTTTGTGACTTTGGATATTAGATCTCTATTCACTGTCATACCAAATGACATGGGGGTACAATATGTAAGAGAGTTTTTGACAAAATACAGTATCTTTTATCCTTCAAGAGTTTATTTATTTTTATTTAATTTTATTGACCAGGAAAGTCCAAATAGGTTCCACAGAGCCTATTTTCAGCGGAGGAGTGGGGAGAAATGCTCCAGATGCATGTCTTTGGAATGTGGGAGGAAACCCACGCGAACACAGGGAGAACATGCAGGCACACCAGCCGAGAATTGAACCAGAGAACCTCTTGCTGTGAGGCGACAACGTTAACCGCTGCACCACTGCGCCGCCCAAAGAGTTGGTACAATATGTTTTCTGCCTGATATAGTTTTAGAAAATAATGTATTTCTCTTTGATAGTAAGCCATATCATCAACATCTAGGGGTGGCTATGGGAACTCCTGTGGCAAATACCTATGCCAATATTGTTCTTCCAACAGAAAAATATAAACTATGAAGTCTACATAACTAGATGATGGATCACGTTTCAAGGACAAACCACTAAAATCCTAGCTTTTTAATGAAGTACTAGTGCTTTTATTTTACATTTAACTTCCTCAGATACAAATCTTGTTCTTGTGAATTTGGAAAGGCATTTTGTATATAGTGATTATGACCTAGCATTCATAGGTTCATAGGTTGGTACTAGGCTATTGGTTTTAAGGCCTATGCAAGCCTAGCCATAACAATTCCCTGGATATTTCTTCCCACAATATTTACTTCTCTGGGCCCCTGTCTAGCAGGGCAACTGACATGATCCCCGGGGTGAATTTCCTATCTCCCATCCAATTATCAAGGTTCCTTTTGAAGAGGGCCAATGAGGCGTTCTGCTTGACATGTATGGGCAGTCTATTCCAGAGTATGGGGAGTCCCTGGGTCAGGAACTTGTCCCTCCAGCATGTTTTGTTCATTGTGATGATAAGATTTAGATCCCTGGAGCGTGTGGCTCTGAAGGATTGGGATTTCTATAAGTGGAGCATGTCCAACAGCTCAGGGTTTGACATGGCCTTGTATGTTAAGCAGAGATCGCGTCTGAGTAGACGATATGCCACAGAGTATAGCTGGAGTTTTTTTAGACGGTCAGCATATGGCATCTGCTTTAGGCCTGTGATTCTTTTAGTGAGGTATATCTGTGGCCTTCCCAGCTGTTGGAGATGTCTTGTGAGGTACATACCAAATGGGGCATAATACTCTATAATGGGTCTAATGAGGGATGAGTTCAGTGGGACAATGACCTCCTTTTTTCTGGATGAAAAGCCCTTAGTGATGAGGTGTGCCACATAGAAGGATTTCCTGACTGTTGTGGCGATGTGGTTATCGAAAGTGAGACCACTGTCCACTTGTGTCCCTAAGTCTCTCATCACACTTTCAATGTTTAGTATCCTGCCACCTATGTGGTAATTCATGGGTACATGTTTTTTTCCAAAGGGGATAACTATACATTTCTTGGCATTAAGCTTGAGCCCATGGCTCTGGCACCAGGCATCTGTTTATGTAAGGCCCTTTTTTAGAATATCCACATCATTTGGGGATTCATTAATGGTGCCCAGTTTGCAGTCATCTGCAAACTTTGTTAGCCAGAGTCCCTTAGTGTTGGCCAGAGAAGTAGATGCCAAACAAGAGTGGTCCCAGGACTGAACCCTGAGGTACTCCACTTGTCACTTGGCTGGAGCTGGATTTGGAGTCGGCTACTTTTACAGTTTGGGGTCTGTCAGTAAGCCAGTTGGCAACCCATCGATTGACGTAGGGATTTATGCCCAGCTTAGTAAGTTTATCTATGATTCCAGAGTGGGGGGGTGATGTTGAAGACCTTAGCGAGGTCCAGATAGGCTGTGTGGACTGCCTTACCCTCATCCACAGCTCTGGAGACTGATTCGAAGAAGTCAATCAGATTCAGGAGACAAGATCGGCCCTTTACAAACCCAAACTGGGTGGGGTCCAGTGTTTGAAGGTTGCCAATGTCTTTGTTTATAAGTTCCATGATAATGCGTTCCATGTCCTTGCAGATCAGGCTTGTCAGACTGATGGGACAGTAGTTCCCGGGATCCAAGGTGGATCCTTCCTTGTGGAGCAGGATAAATGTAGCTGTGCGCCACTCAATGGGCACAAAGCCTGAGGTGAGGCTATGATTAAATATGACACTTAGGTGAGGTGCCAGTTCATTTTGTAGTTCATGTAGTACACAGCCTGGGATGCCATCTGGTCCCATGGATGCTGTATTCTTAGCTTTGGAGAGTGCAGTTTCTACCTGTGTGGCCGTGATTATCGGAATTTGGCAATCTTTTGGTATTGAGATGGGCCCTTTAGGGGGTGAGGGGGGGTGAAGTTGGCACTAAATTGATCTGCCAGGATATTGGCAATATCCTTGGGATCAGTATATTTAATGCCATTCTGTTGTAGCTCAGAGCAGATCTGAGCATTGCCATTTAGATTCTTGACATAACTATAGAATGCCTTGTGGTTGTCTTTGGAATCTTTGGCAATTTTATTTTCGTAACTAGCTTTTCAGGATTTTATGAAGAATCTCAGCTTCTTACTGAGGCTGGTGAGGGGGTTTTTTGCATCCTGGGATTTTCCTCTTTTCTGCAACAGTTTCTTCCTTCTGTTGTATAGTTTGTTTATAGCAGGGGACCACCAGATTGGATTCCTTTTTTTGGAGAAGAGCATCTTGGTTCTATTTGGGATGGCACGATTCATGCACGAGTGGATGTGCTCATACAGTGCCTTAGTATAGGATTCTGCAGTCAAGCTTCCGGATCCCGTCTGCATGGGTGTTGTGAAGTTTGTCACTTCTGACTTCAGTAGCATGAAGTTGGCTTTGGAGACGTTTTTAAGGAGCTTTCCTTACTGGGGTGTGGGGATGGGATGTGGATGTCAAGGGTGATTTGATTATGGTCAGATCTGACCGATGCGGGGGTGACCACTGGTGTAGAGCATGTATCTCCCATGTTGGTAATGACCAGGTCTAGGATATTGGAGCCCCTGGGTGGACAATGGATTAGTTGATCCAGGGCATTGGAATTTATGAATTCCAAGAACCATTGGGAAAAGGAGTTGGTACCCGAGTAGTTTTCCCAATTAATGGCAGGGTAGATGAAATCACCCAGTATTAGGGTGTTTGGTTGTATCTTAATATTTTCCAGTATGTTTAGAAAGGTGTAGTGAGAATCTTGGGGCATGCTGGGGGATCTGTAGCAAGTTACAGTTTGGATTGCAGTCTTACCTAGTATTAGTTGCACCTGGAGAATTTTAGATGCATTGTGTTGAGCAACTAGCATGGAGGTGTGAATATCCTTGGTGAATATGGACACTCCACTTTTAGTGTTTTGGTCTTGGTTTTGTGGCCAAAACGTGTGGTAAGAATTGTAGCCTGATATTCCAGGGGTGCTTTCTGGAGCCTTGAACCAGGTCTCAGTTACTGCACAGATATCGATGTTCTCCATTTTTAGGAGTGCCTTGAGAGAGTGTATTTTGAGGTTTAGACTTCTAGCAGTGAGTAGCATTACCTTCAGATTTTGCATGTTTGTATCTGTTATGGTGGTGGTTTTATCCTTTGAACCTTGCCTAAAAAAGGCACTATAGGGGTGGCAAGAGCTTTAGCCAGTAACCTGAATCCCAGAGGTGACAGGTGCAGACCATCTCTGGCAAAGCATTGTGGTT
>NC_056732.1:1761806233-1761827187 GCF_019279795.1 Protopterus annectens
GGCTAGTTTTGATCAAGCATCGTGTGTCTGTGAGCACCTTCACGTTGCTTCAGATTACTGTGGCATTTGTAAATATCTACAGTGTGTACTCAGCTTTTCAGATTTGTTAATGTAGTGTGCTACATGTATTCATAATCATCCAAAATCCGTAATATTACAAGACCACAAAAAGACGGCTAAATCAGTGTCAACAAACTACATAGCTCTAGAAGAGACTCATAGTAACTAAAAACACTCTATACGGCATTGTGGAGGTGTACAGAAATATTCCACTCACATTGAACACCTAGGAGTAAAAATGGAAAACTTTATTACAATATATATATATATATATATATATATATATATATATATATATATATAATGCATTAACTGAATCCAAAATTTGTTCTACTCTTAGGACTTCATCAGACAAAGAATCAAACAATACCCTGATCTAATTATACTCTAGTATCTCCTCCCAACACATGCAGATTAAATAATTAACACCACTTAATCATCTTAAAAGACAGAGGGCCAGATTGAGGAAGGCTTACACGGAGATCAAGAGTACTGTAAGCCTCCGGTAAGATCCCGATTCAGGTACAGCCCAAACCTAGTGTAAGAGACAGCTAACACGTCTCTTACACGGACTGGCGGATGAAATGCTCAATACCTCATTTGCAGCTCAAAGATATGCAAATGAGGTATTGAATCCATATGAAACCAGTCCGTATAGGACTGTTCAGAAAATGTACTCAGCTGACAACTGAGTACATTTCTGCAAAATCTAAACGAGCTATGTCAGCTCCAAATAAAGGTGCATATGTTAATAGCATGCCAATGGCCAAATATGTGGCCATTGGCATGATAATGTTGCAAAAATATGTTATATAACTTTTTTTAACCTGGGATTATGATGTGAATCGCCACATAGTTGCAAAGTGCTACCTAAAACTGAAAACCGAAGCTTATAAGCCCACAATTGTGGGATTTATGTATTACATGGAATGTCAATGGAGGGACTTGCAGACCAAAAACAATATGGCCTCCTTAGTGGTTGTCAAGGGGAAGCTCCGTTAAGACATGTAACTAAGCATTACTAGGCAATCCTATGTAAATGAGGGTTACAATACTGAATCACACTGCCACATAGGTAATGAGCACTTTCTGAGTAGTGTAAATGAGAAGGGGAGGAACAGAGTAAGAGGTAGGTGACATCACGGGGAGGGATAGAAACAACTGTACCAGATTGGAGGGCAATGTAAGGTGACAGATGACAGACAGACATCAGGGAGGGAGGTGTGTCCCAACAGAACACTAGGAAAGCAAGAAATGAGTTTCGCTATCCCTACATTCAAAGTTTCTTGATTTAAGTAATTGTGTCAGTTAAGGCAGGTTCAACTATTGCGAGCGTGTTCAAACCGTTTACAATGTTTTATGTGTTTTAAGGCAGTTTAGGGTTTAAACATGAATCAGCCTAGTACACCGTGTAAGGTGTTGTGCTGTAACTCCTGTAGGGATGTTCGGTGTTTCAACAAGTACTGTGCTAAAAATAGGTGATTGCTCCCCCCTAGAAGTGATAATTAAACTTTTATCCAACAGTTATAGCCCCTCACTAAATTTTGAAATCAAAATTGAGCAGGAATTACACTCAGACTAAGCCCAACCCAGCCTTTCAAACCCTGCAAAGAGCAGTCTTTTTCTCAAGGGGATTGGCTATTTGAAGCTATCAGAAATTTAAAACTGAAAACTAAACTCAACAGAAATGCTAGGGGGTCATTTATGAAGGATCCAAATTATGAGGGTGCAAATTGCCATTTTGACAGAAACGAGGTCGTGGTGTAGTCAAGAGTATACAGCCACGGCACCTACCCCTGGGTTACATACCAGAGAAAAAACATCAATGACTAATACCTCTCAAAACCTTGTTGAGCTGGGTGGGCCACAACTCTCACAAAAATTGGAACCCCCCCCAGTGGAAACCAAGGTATGGGCCCAAATACTACCAGAGGTTCTTCCAGAGACCCAAATTTGGGGAAAAAATGGATATCACAAGCATCTCCTCAGGGTACTGGACCAGTTCCTGGTGCCATGTCATATCTGTCAGTCAAGATATGTCCCTAATGACCGTACGTTCTGGCCAGACTATGAAGTATCCCGACATCGAATCCCAAAGGCCTGGGTGCAATGGATTTTCCCAAAACAGAAGCTTTCCAAGAGGGCTAGAGATAATTCAGCTTTTGGGCTACCCTCCATCAATGCCAAATAGAAATGTTGCCGGCTAATAATGAATTTGGTGAAATGCCCTGGGATGTAAGATTCCAACATATTGTAATTGAGCTATACCAATAAGTTTTCCAGTGGGGGTGCTCACCAGGGAAACAAATGGGGATCACCTTTGCACTTGAGCCATGGCAGATGACACCAAACAGAAATACACATCACACCTGAACAGAACGCCATAATGAGGCACACCAATTCGTAATGTCATAGCCGTGTTTTGGGCTGCTAAGTCACGGTTCCGTGTCTGGACACATCTGGTGGAGCCTTGCAGTACACACCAACTACATGTACCCAAATGGTCATGATATGTGCTATGCTACATAATATGATCCTGCGAAACGCTGCATTGGACCAGCACAGGGCTGGGTCTAACATCGACCATTGCCAAGGCCACCACAGGCAGAGGGTGACTCGAGGAGGAACAACCTGACCTTGTCCCAGTAGGCAGAAGGAGGCGTGCCCAGTATGCCGACTTGGCAAAGAGGCAACGATAGCACATACACTTGGTCAGTAGGAACACTGGGACCCTACCGTCTGACTCACTCATATAGTAACAGGGATGCCTAACATGACACAACCTGCTTCCAAACATGTACAGGGTTGTAGTATGTGCATCAACAGAGGCAGCCCTGCAGCACCACCTGAGGCATGAATGCCATGTGTTAACTAATGTAAAACCATGAACCTTCTGCACACCTCAGGACGCAAGTAACATCGACCGTCACCACTCATAAACCACAAACAACACAAACCTACCTCATAGCGTACCCAGATAGGAACCTAGATATGCTAACCAATGCCAGAATTTAATCAAGTGTCAGGCCACACAGATTTGGAATGTAGATATCAGTGCTGTAATAGAAACAGGGTCAAAGCCCACATCAGCACCCTGAACTACGGTCACACCTCATACAGTGATGTACATGTGCAAAACATGGAACAAGCACAGAATGATTTCTAGCAATTAAATGGATGCTAACCACCCATGTTGGTCATTAAGAACCTATGGATTACCCATGGTCAAATACCAATGGCTAAAACTACCTACTATATAGCTTGCTGCGGACCACTGACCTAATTGAAGGAACTGCCCCAGGCCTATTGGCAATATGTCAAACAATATTACTGTCAACCCAAGGTGCCCAGGTCCCTGATAACCTCTTCTGTGCTTAGAGGATTGCACCTAGATGGGAACTAGGGGTAACCCTGTTGTTCCTGAAGGTATGACTATGCATTGTTTAGCATCTAACGTAAGGCCATGGCTCTGGCACCAGTTATCGTGTCTATGAGACCCTTCTGAAGGATGTCTGTGTCAGATGGGTTTCCAACTATGGTTCCCAGTTTGCGTATCCCAACTTTGTACAAACCCATGTTTGCTACTTCTGAAAAGTAGATGCTGAACAAAGTGGGCAGGACTGACCTGTGGGACACCACTTGTGACAGTTTTGGAGTGTGACATGGCACCAGCAACTTTGACCTGTGCTGTCCTACCAGTTTGCAACCCATCCTGTGATGTATGGGTTCACATTTAAGTGGTGATGTTTTCAATGATACAGTGGGGTATTTGTGAAAGCCTTGCCAGGTCAAGGTAGGCTGTGTGGACTGCCCTGCCCACGTCAATGGCCTGGTGACTGTCTTGAAAAAGTCAACCAAGTTTAAAAGGCATGATCTGCCCTTGACAAAGCCAAACTGGGTGGGCAAATTCAAAATTAGGAGAATTGTCATTTATTGATTCACCTTTGGACTGTCCGAATCGTTGTAATGGTCTATTAGAATTCTCCACCGCACTAGAGATACTGTTCGTAGAGACCCCACTGGTTTTGTGTGCATCTACAGTAGTTATGTAAGCTTCATTGGACTTGTAAGTCCTAATGTCCCTCATCAGTTTGTGCTGTTTTCTCAAGACTATGGTGGACCGATGTTTATCAGCCTTAGCCTCTATACTATTGTATAGTGTGAACAGTTCTTGAAAGCATTCATTCTTTTTAATGGAATCATCCAACTCCTTGATTCCTATTTTCACTTTAGTGATGTCAGTCTCATAATGCTTGACCAATATGCCCATCATAGCTAAGCCTGCATCATTGTATACCTTGATAATCATTTTAGACAAAGTGTCACCAGGTTCCACACAGTTTGGAAATTTAGCGGTCCGTAGACCCTGCGGAACAATGCCACGCTGGATGCACTCAGTTAGATATTGAATTTCTAGTTCGAGTGTGATATACTTGAAAACCAGCTTTTCTAAATCATAAATTAACTTTTTACATGACTTTAAATTGTTAGTATTGTCATGATACTCACTTAAAGTCCGGTTCGTTGAATTGCCGTTTATGTCCTTAAACGGATTCTGCATTTCTTTACAAATATAACCCCATACATTGTTACTGGATGAAGTACTCATGTCGCCATTATCTTCTGCTTGAATTATGTTCGCCGAAACATTTTTAGTGACTGGCGCTTCTGTATGACACAAGACGCTGTTTGGATCACTCCGTTTAACCCCTTCATTGGCGTCTCGCTTTGAACCTTTTTGTAGACAATCGTATACTATCTTCGTGATAGTGTGTACTAATTCCAAGTCCACATCCGTAGTGCAAATCTGCTCTTCAGCACGATCGACTCCCGGTGTGGAATGTGTAGTTAAATCTAACAAGTTATCTAGGGAGGACGCCTCAGTAGACATTACTACGCAAAATGCTGTGAATCCAAGGAAAAACAAAACAAACGGACTGGCCGCAAACTAGAAATTGAAAGAAATTTGTAACACAGCTCAGTGCGTGAATGACACAATAGAGGCTATTAGAATTAGCGCTTTCTTCCACTTTATTAAAAACGTGAACTTCTTCAGAAAAAAGACAATGTGCCCTCCCAAACACATGTCTTATAAATCTTTTAAACAGGATGTGATGTCATAATTTCTCAATTCTTTTTTAAAATAAAAGTATATATTACATTTCAAATCTCTGAAAAAACATTTTAACATTGAATACATTAAACTACTTTGTAATAAATATTAATAATACTTATATGTACCAACAATTTAAAAATGTATCTATATATATATAAATCAATATAGCCCTACATGTAAACATCCTCTCATACTGGTAGAAACTACATGTGGTCATGAATAATGAATGTATTTACTTATACCCTGAACAAATGTAATAAATTAATGTGTGCACAAACAATGTGTGCTGGATGAAACAATCTACTTATACAAAAAAAAAAAAAAAATATATATATATATATATATATATATATATATATATATATATATATCTCCACATAGACTAACATTATACAGATAACACTAATTGAAAATGAATAACCTAATAATATCTATCTAACAACATAGTCAATACTAATAAAAACGTCCCAGATAGTTAATATCTATACTAGTGTATAGGTATATGCACATCGATTGTCAATTATTTGTATAACAAAAAGCATTTGATATTGATAACCTCATTAAGGCCTGGAAATTGATCTGCCCCCAACAATAGTTGCCAAAGTGCTTCCTTTTGTTCTAATTTGTTGTTAACATCTCCCATGAATGTACCTTTTTCTATGTAGTCTAAAACAAAAAATTCAAACTTTTTGAATTCTCTACATCCTAAAGCATGTCTTGCAAGAGCATTGTTTTTATCTTTATTCTTTATAGCCAGGGTATGTTCGTATATTCTCCGCTTCAAGACTCTAACAGTTTTACCTACATAGTAACATTCACAGGTGACACAGGAAGCCAAATAGACAACATGATCACTATGGCAGTTGAAATATTTCCGTGCCCAAAAAGTTCTTTTTATGTGCTTGAAAGTGACAAAGGAAGTATTACTTAAAAATCTACATTGTCTGCAATTTGTACAAGCGAAAGTACCCTTTTTGATTAAATCTCTAGTCCTAGCCACTGAAGATGAATCATTTCTTTCTAGAACTTTCTTGATGTTATTGACTGTTTTATAAGTAAATTGTGGTCTCATTCCTAAACAGCTAACTAAGTCTTTATTGCCCAAAATTATTCTCCAGTTTTTTTCTATAATGTTTTTAATTTCTTTTAATTCATTCACTATAGGGAGTGGAAATGCTGTATAAAACATACTTTGATTTTCTTCTAATCTATTTGTATTCTGGTTCTCCTGTTGGATTATTCTCGGTGTTTCAACAAGTATATCTGTGGCTAACATAGAAAAAGGTACATTCATGGGAGATGTTAACAACAAATTAGAACAAAAGGAAGCACTTTGGCAACTATTGTTGGGGGCAGATCAATTTCCAGGCCTTAATGAGGTTATCAATATCAAATGCTTTTTGTTATACAAATAATTGACAATCGATGTGCATATACCTATACACTAGTATAGATATTAACTATCTGGGACGTTTTTATTAGTATTGACTATGTTGTTAGATAGATATTATTAGGTTATTCATTTTCAATTAGTGTTATCTGTATAATGTTAGTCTATGTGGAGATATATATATATATATATATATATATATATATATATATATATATATATATATATATATATATTTTTTTTTTGTATAAGTAGATTGTTTCATCCAGCACACATTGTTTGTGCACACATTAATTTATTACATTTGTTCAGGGTATAAGTAAATACATTCATTATTCATGACCACATGTAGTTTCTACCAGTATGAGAGGATGTTTACATGTAGGGCTATATTGATTTATATATATATAGATACATTTTTAAATTGTTGGTACATATAAGTATTATTAATATTTATTACAAAGTAGTTTAATGTATTCAATGTTAAAATGTTTTTTCAGAGATTTGAAATGTAATATATACTTTTATTTTAAAAAAGAATTGAGAAATTATGACATCACATCCTGTTTAAAAGATTTATAAGACATGTGTTTGGGAGGGCACATTGTCTTTTTTCTGAAGAAGTTCACATTTTTAATAAAGTGGAAGAAAGCGCTAATTCTAATAGCCTCTATTGTGTCATTCACGCACTGAGCTGTGTTACAAATTTCTTTCAAGTTCTCCATTTCAATTCTTGGCTGGGGTGCCTTCTGTGCAGAGTCTGCATGTCCTCCCTGTGATTATGTGGGTTTCCTCCCACATCCCAAAGAAATGCTGTAGGTGGATTGGACACTCTCAGTTGGTCCTAGGTGTGTGTGTGTGTGTGTGTGTGTGTGTTGGGGGGGCCCTTCTGTGGAAGGATGGGTGCTGGGCTGACAACCTGGCACTGTAAAACTCCACTGCCAATTGTTCTGCAGACAGTTGTTCCGCTGTAGCGACCCCTAACCAGGATAGGGCAAAAGGAGATGATGACAACCCTTGTATTGGCTAGTTTTGATCAAGCATCATGCGTCTGTGAGTAGCTTGGCATTGCTTCAGACTACTGTGGCATTTGTAAATATCTGCAGTGTGTCCTCAGCTTTTCAGATTTGTTCATACAGTGCACCATGTGTATTCACAATCATCCAAAATCCGTGATATCACAAGACCACAAAAAGAAGGCTAAACCAGAGTCAACAAACTACATAGCTCCAGCAGAGACTCATAGTACCAAAAAAATACTCTATATAGCACTGTGGAGGTGTACAGGAATATTCACTCAAGTTGAGCACCCAGGAGTAAAAACAGAAAACTATATTACAATATATATATATATATATATATATATATATATATATATATATATATATATATATATGCATTAACTGAATCACCACATTTTTGTTCTACTCTTAGGACTTCATCAGACAAAGAATCAAACAATACCCTGATCTAATTATACTCTAGTATCTCCTCCCAACACATGCAGATTAAATAATTAACACCACTTAATCATCTTAAAAGACAGAGGGCCAGATTCAGGAGGGCTTACACGGAGTTCAAGAGTAGTGTAAGCCTCCGTGTAAGCCTCCCGATTCAGGTACAGCCCAAACCTCCGTGTAAGAGACAGCTAACACGTCTCTTACACGGACTGGGTGTGGAAATGCTCAATACCTCATTTGCAGCTCAAAGATATGCAAATGAGGTATTTGAGCGATCCACGAAGCTGAAACCAGTCCGTGTAACGGACGTGTTAGCTGCAGAAATGTACTCAGCTGACAACTGAGTACATTTCTGCAAAATCTAAAACGGAGCTATGTCAGCTCCAAATACATGGTGCATATGTTTCATTAAGCATGCCAATGGCCAAATATGTGGCCATTGGCATGAAAAAGTGTTGCAAAAATATGTTATATAACTTTTTTTTTTCGTGGGATTATGATGTGTAACTGCAGCACACACCCGCGCAAACGGAGTGCGCTACCTAAAACTGAAAACCGCAGCTTATAAGCCCACAATTGTGGGATTTATGTATTACATGGAATGTCAATGGAGGGACTTGCAGACCAAAAACAATATGGCCTCCGTTTAGTGGTTGTCAAGGGGGGGAAGCTCCGTGTAAGACATGTAACTAAGCATTACTAGGCAATCCTATGTAAATGAGGGTTACAATACTGAATCACACTGCCACATAGGTAATGAGCACTTTCTGAGTAGTGTAAGAGAGAAGGGGAGGAACAGAATAAGAGGTAGGTGACATCACGGGGGGGGAGGATAGAAACAAATGTACCAGATTGGAGGGCAATGTAAGGTGACAGATGACAGACAGACATCAGGGAGGGAGGTGTGTCCCAACAGAACACTAGGAAAGTCAAGAAATCGAAGGTTTACGCTATCCCTACATTCAAAGTTTCTTGATATACATGCATGCGCGCGTGTGCACGCGTGTAAGGCAGGTTCAACATGTGGGAGCGTGTTTCAAACCGTTTACAATGGTTTGCGCGGGCGTGCACGTGCTTAAGGCAGTGTACGCGCGTTTTAACATGAATCAGCCTAGTTCACACCGTGTAAGGATGTGTGCGCGCGTGTAACATCGTGTAGGGATGTGTGCGCGCGTTTAAGTGACTGTGAGCGTGCTTAAACTGGTGTGCACATTGCTCCCCCTGAGGAAACAGAGAGGAAACAGGAAACAACCAATATACACGGAAACTGCCACTGGATACTGCTGGAGTTAATTGGTAGAAACAATTGGAAGCAGGCAATTACGCAGGCAGACTAGAAGCCCAACCCAGCACTTAAAACACTGCAAAGAGCAGTGCATGGTGTTTCTCACAAGAGATACTGCAAGAAAGTAAGCTATCAGAATTGAAAACTGAAAAATGCTGAACTCAGAGCAGAAATGCTAGGGGCTGCCATAGCTGTTATAATCAGGCATAGGCAAATTGCTGAGGGTGGTGAAAATGCAGATGCTGACAGACAACCCAGAGTGAGGAGAAGGAGAAGAGTATACAGGCCCAGGGTCACCTACCATGGGTTACATGAGCTGGAGATAGTAGAGCGCTA
Source organism: Protopterus annectens (assembly GCF_019279795.1). Classification (NCBI taxonomy): domain Eukaryota; kingdom Metazoa; phylum Chordata; order Ceratodontiformes; family Protopteridae; genus Protopterus; species Protopterus annectens. The sequence continues at coordinate 1,761,815,881 of NC_056732.1, forward strand.
CAGAGTGGACAGAGACCTTCTGCAGCAGATTGTTGAGCTGTGCAGGCCACATCTCACCACAGAACCAACAGAGGGGAACCCATCCCAGTGGAAACCAAAGTATGTGTTGGCCTAAGAATACTAGCAACAGGTACCTTCCAGAGACCAACTGGTGATATGATGGGGATATCACAGGCATCAGCCTCCAGGGTACTGCACCAGTTCCTGGATGCCATGTCAGCACATGTCAGTGATCATATATATGTCCCTAATGACCGTGAGGTTTTGGCCAGCAATATGCGTCTCTTCCAGCAAATAGCGGGATACCCTGAGGTGCTGGGTGCAATAGACTGCACGCACGTACGCATCAAAGCACCAGCTGGTGAGTAGGGTAGAGCCTACATTAACCACAAGGGATACCCCTCCATCAACTGCCAGGTCGTGTGTGATGCCCAGGGCATAATAATGAATGTGTGTGCTGGCTGCCCTGGGAGCTACCACGATTCCCACATCTGGCATCTGACGCAGCTGTACCAATTATTTGCCAGTGGGGACTTCCCACACGGACACCTAGTGGGGGATGCAGGTTATGCACTTGAGTCATGGCTGATGACACCCATCAGAAATGCACACACACCTGAACAGTAACGCCATAATGAGGCACACGCACAAATGCGTAATGTCATAGAGCGTGTGTTTGGGCTGCTAAAGTCACGGTTCCGGTGTCTGGACACATCTGGTGGAGCCTTGCAGTACACACCAACTACATGTACCCAAATGGTCATGATATGTGCTATGCTACATAATATGATCCTGCAGAAACAGCTGCAGCAGGACCAGCACAGGGCTGGGCCTAACATCCCCCCACCATTGCCAAGGCCACCACAGGCAGAGGGTGACTCAGAGGAGGAACAACCTGACCTTGTCCCAGTAGGCAGAAGGAGGCGTGCCCAGTATGCCCTGGCCTTGGCAAAGAGGCAACGCATAGCACATACACTTGGTCAGTAGGAACACTGGGACTGATACCCGCTCTGACTCACTCATATAGTAACAGGGATGCCTAACATGACACAACCTGCTTCCAAACATGTACAGGGAGTGTAGTATGTGCATCTGACAGAGGCAGCCCTGCAGCACCACCTGAGGCATGAATGCCATGTGTTAAGTAATGTAATACCATGTACCATATGCACACCTGAGGACTCGACTAACATCCACCCTCACCAATCATAAACCACAAAAAACACAAACCTACCTCATAGGTACCACAAGGGATAGGAACCTAGATGTAATGCTACCCAATGCCAGAAGTATAAATGCGTGCAGTGTAAACGCACACAGTATAGAGAATGTAGATATCAGTGCTGTAATAGAAAACAGGGTCAAAGCCCACATCAGCACCCTGACACTACCAGGTCACACCTCATACAGTGATGTACATGTGCAAAAGCATGGAACAAGCTACAGAATGAGGGTGACTAGCAATAAATGGCATGGCTAACCACACACCCATGTTGGTGCCACAACAAGAAGCAACATGGATTACCCATGGTCAAATACCAATGGCTAAAACTGACTACTACTATATAGCTTGCTGCAGACCACTGTCCTAATAGCAGGAACTGCCCCAGGCCTACTCTGGCAATGTGAGTGTCAAACGAAATATTACTGTCAACCCGGGTGCCCAGGTCCCTGATAACCTCTTCTGTGCTTAGAGGATTGCCACCTAGATGGGAACTAGGGGTAACCCTGTTGTTCCCGAAGGGTATGACTATGCATTGTTTAGCATTTAACGTAAGGCCATGGCTCTGGCACCAGTTATCCGTGTCTATGAGACCCTTCTGAAGGATGTCTGTGTCAGATGGGTTTCCAACTATGGTTCCCAGTTTGCAGTCATCGTCAAACTTTGTCAGCCATAATCCTCCTGTGTTTGCTTGTACTTCTGAAAAGTAGATGCTGAACAAAAGTGGGCCCAGGACTGAGCCCTGTGGGACACCACTTGTGACAGTTTTGGAGTGTGACATGGCACCAGCAACTTTGACCCTGTGTGTTCTGTCACTTAGCCAGTTTGCAACCCATCCTGTGATGTATGGGTTCACATTTAAGCTGGTGATGTTTTCAATGATACCCGAGTGGGGTATTGTGTTGAAAGCCTTTGCCAGGTCAAGGTAGGCTGTGTGGACTGCCCTGCCCACGTCAATGGCCTTGGTGACTGTCTTGAAAAAGTCAACCAAGTTTAAAAGGCATGATCTGCCCTTGACAAAGCCAAACTGGGTTGGATCCAACGTCTGCAAGTCCCCTATGTCTTCATTTATTATTCCCATTATGATCCTCTACATAGCTTAGCAGACCAGGCTTGTCAAGCTGATGGGATGGTAGTTTCTGGGGTTGGTGGAGGCACCTCCTTTGTGAAGTGGGTCCACCATTGCTGTATGCCACTTCTTGGGCACATATCCTGAGGTGAGGCAAGATTAAACAGCTGCCCTAACTGCGGGTTTAATTCCCCATTGAGTTCATGGAGCACACAACTGGGGACACCATCTGGTCCCATGGATAAAGTGTTTTTCGCCTTGGATAGAGCAGTTCTCACCCCAGCATTTGAGATGTTTGGGGGGCTACAATCCTCTGGTATAGATATCCCTCCAGTTGGTGGGAGGGGGGAGAAATCCGCACTGAACCTGTCAGCCAGTATGTTGGCAATGTCTGTAGGTTCAGTGATATTTACATCATTTCGAACTAATACTGAGCATATCTGGGAGTTCCCTCCCAGGTGTCAAACATAGGTAAAAAAGGCCTCATGAGTGTCCCGTGAGTCCTGAGCGGGTTTACTCTCAATATTTGCCTTGGATGATTTTATGGGGGAACTCAGTGTTTTACTCATAATGAGCAGGGGTGCCTTCCCTTCTATGGATTTCACTCTATCTTGTAGTAGCTCCTACCTGTTCTTGTAGAGCTTGTTTATGGCTGGGGTCCACCAGACTGGATGCTTGCCTGTGGTACAAAGAGTCTTTGTTTTGTTTGGGATTGCCTGATCCATGCAGTCCTGGAGGTGCTGGTAGAAGGCATTTGTAAGTGATACAGCAGCTTGGGTAATGGTGTCCGCTGGCTTGGGGGCCTTGAAAGAGAACACACCAGTCTTTAGAAGTGTGAAGTTGGCTTTTGAGAAGGTCTTCACTGTTGTCTTTTCTATCTGGGGTGGGGGTGGGATGTGGACTCCCACTGAGATTAGTCCATGATCTGATCTCACCAATGATGGGTATACTTCTGGTGTTGAACATTGTGACCCCATGTTCGTGATGATGAGTTCTAGTATGTTGTCTCCTCTTGTGGGGATGGTGACTAGTTGTTCCATGGTATTTGAGTGTATGAACTCTAGGAACCTTTGGGTTAGAGTGTTGGGGCTTGAGCAGTGATCCCAGTCTATATTTGGATAGTTGGAATCACTCAGTATGATGGTGTTCAGAGATACATTTATCCCCTCCACTGTTTTCAGGACAGCTGTGTGAGGTACCTGAGTTTGAGAGGGTGGCAAGTAACATGCTACAAACTGCAGAGCAGTCTTGCCTACGGTTACTTGCACCTGGATGGTCTCCGATGCATCGTGTGTTACCACCAACCTTGAGGTGAGGGTGTCCTTGATGAATATGGACACCCACCCTCCTTTCTTGGTGTTGTCCGGATTTTGGGGCCGGAACGCATGATATGAGGTAACACCCGATAGTGCCGGGGTGCTGTCAGAAGCCGTGAACCAGGTTTCAGGCACAGCACAGACATCAATGTTCTCCATACTGAGAAGGGCATCGAGTGTGTGCAGCTTGAGGTTGAGACTTCTGGCATTGAGCAGCATTACCCTTAGTGTTATTCCTTTTCTGTGTTCTAGGGTGGTAGGTGTAGAATCTGAGTCTTGCATAAAAAAGGCACAATGGGGGTGGTAAGAGCCTCAGCCAAAATCCGGAAGCCCAGGGGTGACAGGTGCAAGCCATCCCTTGCAAATCAGCGTGGCCTGTCCAGCATGTCATCCCAGGCAGACAGACATTGGACCCCCTTTGAATGGCACCATAGTTTAAGCCAATTATTACAGCTGATCATCTTGTCTCTGTTTATGTGGCATCATACTTGGTGAAGGTAGGATACTGCTCAAGGTCAGGGTCATACCTGCCTGGCCTACATAATCAGAGAGATCCTCTATGTCTCTTTTCATGTAGTCCAGGGAGGTACATCTCAGGTCGTTCACACCAGCATGGATAATGACTGAGTCAGACTTGTACTTGCAGTTGAGTGACCTGAGTGCTTGCATTATGTGGTGGATTCCAATGCCCGATAGTCAGCTTACTGTGACCTCCTCCATACTCGATCTGGTGAGTGGGACGTCAGTGTGTCTGACTATGGAGTCACCTATGACAAGTGTGTCTGCCATTGTGTTTGGCCTTAAGGGCTGTGACTGTTTGGCACACTGACTCTGTGGTCTATGTGTTGCATGTGCTGTGCCCTGTGGAGGCAGTTGTGTGGGTGTCTGCTGTGGTGGCCACTGCTGTTTTGGTAGAATTCTGATCAGAGCCTCCGAGTATGTCTTTGTGTGTCTATGTGTATGATTTTAAGTTGTGATAGTGCTATGTGAGACTGGGTTTGTGGTGTGTGTGGTTACCTTCACCTTCTCTCTGGTCTTGCTAGTCCTATGTTGAGAGAGCTCAGCCTCCACTTTGGCTATATAGTTGCATCTCTCACATGTATGTGTGTTTTATGGGAGAAGGAGAGGGTTGTCAGTGTACATGAGGCAATTGTAACATTGCCTCAATATTCCCAGGTTCACCAGCTGAGCAGGAGAGGACACTAGCAACTGATCCCTAGACATGCTAGAAGGAATAGACAATACAATGTTGGAATACAGGGAGATACCAAGCCCCCCAAACCACATTATACTGCTTGACTGACAATACCTACACATACACCATAGTTTCATAGTGTCATAGTTTACTACTAGGCTATCTGCCCTAGTGCATGTATAAGCCTAGCCATAGTGATGTGGCTATTGCCACCCCTTATAGTGGTAATAAGTTTACAGAATAGATTCCGAATATTGTGCCTCTGATGTAGTAGTGACACATTATGACCCCCTTACGTAATTGAATAACTTGACTGTGCCTCTGTCTAGTCTGTGCCTCTGTCTCATATGCAGTTGTCCAGATGTCTCTTGAAGAGAGTCAGTGAGGGACTCTGTCTAACATGAACTGGGATACTCTGCTAGAGTGTGAGATGCCTCTGAGTTATGACTCTGTCCCTCCAGCATGTCCTATACATGTATGTGCTGAGGTTCAAATCCTCAGCTCTCATGGTTCTGGTAGATTTGGATTGCTTGCAGTGGAGCATGTCCACCAAATCCTGATTGGACATGGTCTTGTATGTCAGGCATAGGTCACCTGTATGTATGCGGTATGACACTGAATAAAGCTGGATTTCCTTTATTCTGAAAGCATATGACATGTGTTGTAGACCCCTGATCTTCATTGCAAGGTACTTTTGGGGTCTCTCCAGCTGTTGCAAGTGCTGGGTGAGGTACATACCAAATGGGGCTTTGTATGCAATCATGGGCCTGATAAGGGAGAAGTATAGTGGTACAATGACCTCCTTTGATCTGGATGGAAAACCCTCCATGATAAGGTGGGCAAGATAGAAAGTCTTTCTAACCACTGTGGCAACATGGGTGTCAAACGAGATGTCACTATCTACACGTGTCCCCAGGTGTCTGATTTGTTTTCTGTGCTCAGTGGGTTGCTGTCTATGTATTGATCTGTGGGTACTTTGTTCCTCCCAAAGGGGATGACTACACATCAGTTGCATTCAGTTTCAGGCCATGAGTCTGGCACCAGCTATCCATCTTTGTGACGGCATTCTGTAGGATGTGTGTGCTGGCTGATGTATTCACTATGGTGCCTAGGTTGCAGTCATCTGCAAACTTTGTCAGCCACAACCCTCCTATGTTTGCTTTCACATCTGAAAAGTAAATACCAATTAAGAGGGGTCCCAGGACACATCCTTGTGGGACACCACCAGTGACTGGCTTTGAATCTGACAAGGCACCTGCAATGTTGACTTTATGGGTTCTGTTTCTTAGCCATTCTGCAACCTATCCTGTGACATATGGTGTTACATGTCAGCTGTTGAGCTTGTCTATGATGCCTGAGTGGGGTATTGTGTCACAGGCCTTAGCCAAGTGCAGGTAGGCTGTGTGGACCTTGTAGCCCTCATCAATGGCCCTACTGACAGTTTCATAGTAGTCAACTAGGTGCAAAAGGCAGGATCTGCCCTGTACAAAGCTGAACTGGGTGGGATCAAGGGTCTGTAGGTCAGCAATGTCTCTGTGTAAGAGCTCCATAATGACTCTTCCCATAGCTTTGCAGACAAGGCTGGTTAAGCTTGTGTGGTAGTAGTTGCCATGGTCTGTGGAGGCATCTCCTTTGTGGAGTGGGACGACTGTTGCCATACGCCAGTGTTCAGGTACATATCCTGTAGCAAGGCTAAGGTTAAATAGCATTTGTATATACGGGTCCAGCTCCTTCTGGAGTTCACATAGCATGCAACCGGGGATACCAACAGGTCCCATTGATGCTGTGTACTTGTCTTTGCTGAGTGCGGCTCTCACATGGACATCCAAGATGACAGTGAGGTTACATACAGCTGTGATAACTATCTTCTTTTGGGGGTGAGGGAGGGGGTAGATTGCACTGAAGCTGTCTGCCGGAATGTTGCCAATATCTGTCAGGTCACTGGAATATATGTTGTTGTGTACCAACTCTGAGCATATCTGAGGGTTCCCAACCAGGTGTCTGACATAACTGAAGAAAGCAGTGTGGTTACCTTCATTGTCTTTGGTGATTTATGTCCCCAAGTTGACCTTGCATGTCTTTATGAGATAATGTAGCTTTCTACTAGTGCTGATCACAGCTGTCTTCCCTTTTGGAGATGTAGCTCTGTCTTGCATTAGTATTCCTCATCTGTTATACAGTTTGTTTATGGCTGGGGTCCACCAGACAGGCCACTTTCCCTTTGTGGAGAGGGTCTTGTTTTTATTTCTGATTGCATGGTCCATGCTTTCTGACATCTAGCTAAGGGGAGGTCATTGTGGTTCTGCAGTTATCTTTCATCAGCATTAGAAATGACCACAACAGCCCTGTGGGGTGTACCTCAGCAGACACATCCAGCAACTGTAAAGTCCACAACAGTACCTCGCCAGGAGTATGGAAGAGCTGGAACACATGTAATGTGTCGCCTGATTAAACAGAGTGCAGCTCCACACACTGCCATGCTGTCCACCCAGACGCAAGCTGTGCCTGATGTAGAAAGCCATGTCCAAGCTGGAATCAATGCACATGCTGCACCTTGTACAATCTGAATGGCAGGGAGCTATGCACATGAGGGACCTGAACCTCAGCACTGACATACATAGGACAAGCTGTACTGCATTATCCATAACACAGAAGCCACCCCCATGCATGAGTAAACTACCAGTACAGGTCATCCATAGAGTCACTCGTTTATTCCCCTCAACAGGAATCCTAATGAGTGGATGGGAGATGGTAGGTTTACCCTGGGTATCAATGTTATGTCACAGGTAGACAGAGGCACAGTATATTAAACAAGACATATGTCATGGAAAACTACACGTACAATGTGTTGACGGACAAACACACTCTCCGACTAGCATTAGAAATGGCCTAGGGCACATCGGTAGTGTTTGCTAATGTACACCCATGTTGTGGAATACACTACTGATGTTGGATGAGGCTGTTGTAAGTAGTTCACATCTGAACATAATGCAACATGGTCAGATAGGTTCATAGGTACATAGGTTTATACTAGGCTATCTTCCCTAAGGAAGGTATAAGCCTAGCCCAGAGTTTGTTGGCGTACACCACCCCTTATATGGAAACAGTACTGTGCCCATTATTTTGTCGTGCCTCTCTCCAGCAGTGACACAGTGGCGATCCCGGGGATAAACCTATGACCTCCCATCCACAGGTCAAGATACCTCTTGAACAGAGCCAACAAGGTGCTCTGCCTCACATGGACCGGGATTGTATTCCACAGCATAGGGAGTCTCCGAGTGATAACTCCATCCCTCCAACATGTCCAACGTACATCCATGCTAAGGTGTAAGTCACTTGCACTAGTGGTTCAGGTGGATCTGCCGATTTTGAGGTGGAGCATGTCCATTAATTCCTGTTTGGACATGGCCTTGCATGTCAGGCACATGTCACCTCTAAGCAGACAGTATGTGACTGAATAGAGGGAGTGTCTTCAATCTGGCAGCATATGACAGATGTTGGAGTTCCTTTATCCTTTTGGTGGGGGACATTCAGGGTCTCTCCAATTGCTGCAGATGTTGGGAGAGATACATCCAGAATAGGGCATTGTACTCGATCACCGGTCGGATAAGTGAAGAGTACAGGGAACAATGACCCACTAGATCTGGATGTGAATCCTTCCTGATCAGGTGGGCAATGTAGACGGTCTTTCTAGCCACTTTAGCAACGTGAGTGTCAGAAGAACGGCGACTGTCAACCTGTGTCCCCAGGTCCATGATAACCTCCTCTGTGCTTAGAGGATTGCCACCTATATGGTAGCTTGGGGTTACCTTGCTTTCCCGAAGGTATGTCTACACATGTTGTGCAATTTGACTTCAGGCCATGGCTCTGGCCCCAGCTATCAGTTTCGTGAGTCCCTTCTGAAGGATATCCGTGTCTGATGCACTGTCCACTATGGCGCCAAGTGTGCAGTCATCTGCAAACTTTGTCAGCCAAAGTCCTCCCATGTTGGCCTGCTTCTGCGGGTACATGACAAACAATAGGGGCCAAGGACTGAGCCCTGTGTGACACCACTTGTGACCAGCCTGGAGTCTAACATAGTGCCAGCAACTCTAACCCTGTGGGTCCCGTCCTTAAGCCAGTTTGCAACCCATCTTGTGACATATGGGTTTACATTTCATTTGGTAGGGTTTTCTACAATACCTGAGTGGGGTATTGTGCTGAAAGTGTTTGCAAGGCCAAGGTAGGCTGTATGGACTGCCTTTCCCTCAACAATGGCCTAAGTGACCATTTTGAAGATGTCAACCAAGTACAAAAGGCATGATCTGCCCTTGACCAAGCCAAACTGGGACGGGTACAATGTCTGCATGTCCCCTATACCTTTGTTTATGAGCTCAGTTATGATCCTCTCCATAGCTTTGCAGACTAGACATGTTAAGCTTATGGGGCAGTAATTACCAGGGTCCGTAGAGGCACCGCCTTTGTGCAGATGTGCACAACTGGACCCTAACCAGGCTGTTGTGCACACTATGGAAATGTAAAGCAGTGATAGGACTAAAGCCCAGGATACTGACCACCACAGTGAAAGTACTGAACCACTACACTATACAGTACTACAGTGTTAGGTCAGTATGAACGGATGTTGACAATTGTGTGCAAAGTATCCCATGCAAAACCTGCAGGCACAGTATATTCCCTGTTGTGTTCACACAAAAAGCATTTGGACAGTAACTACACAACATGGCACAGAATACACAACTATAAACTGGAGGTATTTGTTGAAGGTCACACTCATCCACAAATGTGATGGGCTGCAGAGTTCAACATATGGAAAGCCCACACTGGGCATGCTCACACACTTAGATAAATGAGACATATTTCACACAACATGCCATGGGAAGGCTGAACTGGGCATGCTCACACACTTAGTCCAAATGTTACTCCTAGCAACTGTGAAAACACACCAGATGATGCTCATTCCCCTTTCTAGACACTGATCATGTCAGCACCCTATAAGTATATCAGGAGAAAAGGAATCTCCCAGTAATCTGAATAGCGCGCTCTGCTAATGCATCCGCCTGTAGTGTCATAACATAGTTAGGTAGGGGTTTGAACTCAGCAAGTGGCAAGTGTGTGTGAAGGGGGCTAATTGTGTGTGTATGAAAGGAACATCCCTTTTGGCAACTGGGAAAACACACCACAGGATGCTCATTCCACTTTCTAAACTCTGATGATGTCAGCACCCTATAAGTATATCAGGGGAAAGGAAATCTCCCAGTAATGCGAATAGCACGCTCTGCTAATGCATCCGTCTCTAGTGTCATAACATAGTTAGGTAGGGGTTTGAATCCAGCAAGTGTGTGTGAAGGGGGCTAAGTGTGTATGAAAAGAACATCCCTTTTGGCAACTGGGAAAACACACCACAGGATGCTCATTCCACTTTCTAAACTCTGATGATGTCAGCACCCTATAAGTATATCAGGGGAAATGAAATCTCCCAGTAACACGAATAGCGCGCTCTGCTAATGCGTCCGTCTCTAGTGTCATAATATAGTTAGGTAGAGGTTTGAATCCTGTAAGTGTGTATAAAAAGAACATCCCTTTTGGCAGCTGGGAAAACACACTACAGGATGCACATACCCCTTTCTAAACAATATCACAATTATTTATGGCTTTTGATTACAGACATGCCACGTGTGTTTTGCCCACACAGAATGCCCATGTGTGCGGGTTGTCCCTCAAAATAATGCATGACATTGATTAAACCAGTTATGGCAATGCACACATGATGTATGTGCGTGCCAAATACACATATGTACCTGTGACCTTCAATAGTTACCATGTGTGATGCCTGCCACATGTGAATACATGGTATTTGCACAGGGTAACATTACGACTGTGGTCTTCTGTGCAGGTGCTGCATGTGGGATGTGTATATACAGTGTGAGATGTAGATGCTATCAGCCTAGTAGTGAGGGATACACACCTGGTCTGGGGCATATAGTCTACCTGTTGTTGATGAACAGGTGCTGCATGTTTCCACCTGTTGTGGGAGTGGTAAGACGTTATTCCATAGCAATGCAGTGACCGCATGCTAAGAACCGTTCAGCTAGGGTGTTGTAGCTACAGTAATTCATTAGCATTCAGTAATATGTCAGAATCCCTGGTGAGGGTCTGATGCCAACCAAGGTCAGGGTTCTACCAGCCTGTGTCACTTGCTCAGTGATCCCTTCCATGTTCCTATCATGTATCCCAGTGAGGGACATCCCACAACAGCTGTGGTGGCATGGACAATGACTGAGTCATATGTGTCCATGCATCTGACTGACATGTATGCTTGTGTTATGTGGTGGACCACAGTGCCCCATGAGCATATCACTGTGACCTACACCTTGTCCAAGCCCTGCAGTGAGCATGTCCTCACTGTACTGAGACAATAAAAGTAACTTAACACAACTGTGGCAGTAGTGTTGTATAAGCTGTACAGATTCTGTGCTTGTTTGGCACACAGGATTTGTGTGCTATG